>NW_022196911.1:87957432-87983860 GCF_008632895.1 Mastomys coucha
GTAAATAAAGAAAATATCAAAAAAAAAAAAAAGAAGTATAGGCCCCTATAATCTAACACAATTGTGAACTTAATGGACGATACTACCAACTTTCCAGTCAAGTTGTACACATTGGTGTCATAGTGACATGATTATTAGAGGGGTAACCAACCACTCTATAATCGTATTTGGAGATCATTCTGCAAGAAGTAATCAATATCTAGTACTGTAAATCTAGTTCAAAGTCTATGACTGAAGAATTTAAGATGGCTGCTTAGTTTCATTTCCATAGCATCAGAATAACTCAGGTATATATGTGTTTACACCCATAAAATAATCAGTTTTGCAGGATTCTCATGTTTCTATGAATGGATATCAATGCAAAAGAGAAAGCTGGGCAGTGGTGTCTTTAGTCCCAGCACTTGGGAGGCAGAGGCAGGCAGATTTCTGAGTTCGAGGCCAGCACTTGGGAGGCAGAGGCAGGCAGATTTCTGAGTTCGAGGCCAGCCTGGTCTACAGACTGAGTTCCAGGACAGTCACAGCCAGGGTTACACAGAGAAACCCTGTCTTGAAAAGCCAGAGAAGAGAGAGAGAGAGAGAGAGAGAGAGAGAGAGAGAGAGAGAGAGAGAGAGAGAGAGAGAGAGAGAGAGAAATTGTTGCACAAAATGGCAAAAATAACAAATGATTGAGGGGTTAGTCCTAGACAAGATATTTACATGACTTTCTGAAGGTTCAGAGAACATTGTAATTGGAAGCATAAAAAAATCTAAGTGCCAAGTAATTGGGAGAAGTTCTATGATATACTGACTCAGGGACAATAAACTCATAGGAACTATGGCTACCTGGCACTGGATGCAAAAGACCTGGGTGCCAAGCACTGTCAGCTGTGAAAGAAAGGTCTTATAGTCCCTACCACACATTGTTGACCTAGGCTTCATAACATACTTTTGATCTGCTGGCAAGAGACCAATTCTGGATGTCAGGGAATATGATACCCACTTGTAAACATACTTCCCAGCTTTCCAGTAAACTCCTTGGGATGCTGTACAAAACTCAAACTAGTAAATATGTATGAGATTTCAGAGGAGGAGGAGACACTCGTAGGATAAGGAGGGAAGTGGGAGCTGGTAAAAAATAGGGGAGCTAAATTGCACAGCGTATTGTATAAAATTATGGGAGAACACACTTGACTGATAAATAATTTAAAGTTTACATTTCTTAAGTTTGGGGTTTGTTTTTTGTTTTTTGTTTTTGACAGTGAAGATATACTTAAGTGATTTCTTAACTTTCAATCAGGCTGGCATAATAAAAGAATCATTTTTAGGTTTTTGTTTATAGATTAGAAGCTAACTGCTACATGATTATATGAACAGTTTAGCAATGCTTCATTTTTGAGCAGTTAGTAAGCTGCCATTCATTATCATGTTGTGTTAATATCGGGATTCCTTTGACAAGAAGAGCAGGAGAGATGCACTGTAATGATTTTTATATGGACACTGTCTACTTTCAGGTAGAAGAGTAGGACTCTAACCTCAGGTGTGCTGCTCCCACATAAGGACTTAAAAGCATTATTAGTCAATAAACATTAAGGTTAAAGTCTAAAACAAAATGATTCTAGCAGCAGGGTGCTCCTGAGAGCAGCTTAGCCAGAATTCCTTCCAAATCTATCTTTTTAGTAATTTCACTGGTCTTAACTGCTTTTGATGAATTATTTTGGCTTATTAATACTGTGTGTATAAATGTATTTTCTGGTAGCATCTTCAAGAAATATGTAGAAATAAAATGCTCACAATATTTAATGATGCATACGCATAAATCTTATAGAAAGCAGATGTTCATATTCTCTATTGAAAGAAACAAATGTTGATGTTTTGCTTGTTTCTGTTAATATTTTTTGTGTATCTGAATAACATGTTTATTGGATGGTGATTAATCTCGAAGCTCATGAAATGCCACAGAATAAGGGGCAGGTTTTTTTTTAATAGATTGCATGGAATGATGTAGACCCTGTCTTCCAGTAGGGCCTGGTGTCTGTACACTTGAATGCAGGGCAGCTAGTATTACCTGTAAAGACCTGCAAAATTTTGGACTCCTCAATCTTCCACACCATATGATGCAGTTCGGAAAATGTCACCATCCTTTCAGGATTTAGACACATTCAATGCTTGATTGGCAAGGAAGAGATACTTTCTTCACTGGGTTAGTCAACAACAAATTGTACATGTTCCTGTAAATAAACCCTTACACCATAACAGCAAGTAAAATTAATCAAACACATCTTTTCTTTCGTTTTTTTTCTTTAATTGATTTACTTCTCTACTTTACTAGGCTGCAGCTTCCCCTTCCTCCTCCAACACCCCACGCCACTCCTCCTCACTTTCACTTTAGAAAAGTGGAAGCTGCCCTTAGATATTAACCAGCCTTAGCATATCAAGTTACAGTAAGACTAGGTATATCTTGTCCTGTTGCAGAAGAGGTAACCCTGTAAAGGGGAACGGGTCCCAAAGACGGGCAGCAGAATCAGAGGCAGCACCTGTTTCTGCAGCTAGGAGTCTCACATGAAGACCTGCAAAATGAATTTGTATTCTATCTAGCGGGAATAAAAGCCATACAATCTTTTTGTTTTGTCTTGTTTTGTTTTGTTTTGTTTTTAACAAGTTGTAAGTCTAGATTGGGCAGGTTCTGAGCTATTTTAACTGACATCCCATTCCCTGTTTCTCCTGGGCCTGGGCTCATGGTCCATCTCCTCTCATGACTGACTCCTCCCCTCTTCCTCGCTTCTTTCTCTCTCATTTTTCCTGAGGTTCCTCATTGGATCCTCAATTCCCTCCTTCCTCTATGTGTTGCCCAATGACAGGCTCTAGCCTTTTATTGACCAATTAACTTTAAGTTAGGGATCAAGGTTTGCACAACAAAAGCTGGTATACATACATGGGAATTTGCTAGTCTTGGGGCAACTAGATCTTGGGCAACAGAATTTAGGATTTGATTATATAACAGCACCAGACCAACACCCAATAAAGACCAAGCTACATAATTATTATATATGTGTAGAGGGCCAAGGTCAGTCCCATGCATGCTCCATTGTTGGCAATTCAGTCTCTGTGGCATCCTTAATCTCAACCTCTCTCTCTCTCTCTCTCTCTCTCTCTCTCTCTCTCTCTCTCTCTCTCTCTCTTTCTCTCACCCAGATTACAAGAAATTTTAAGAACTTACTATGTATTCACTACCCTTTTGGTTAATTAAAGGGTTCATAAGCCAAAACAGTTAAAGCTAGTAACAGTCAAATGCATCCATCAAGACTTTTTAAAATGAGAAAAATAAATAGAATCAACTTTGTACAGATAAGAAAAATGTTTGTATCTTCAAATTATTTTGTACTTTTATGTCTTTGGGGCCTCAAAAGCTGTTCCAAAACACTGGAAACATTTAAAAAGTTGGTGATTATTAGATACATGTTGAATGTATGTAATTTTTTGTAACTATCAAAAGTTGTTTATTTTGAAAAGTGATCTGGGTAAATTAGTCTTTTAGTTTAAACACACATATGAAGAGGTACGGTTTTTTTTTTTCTGTATGTCAGGCAACTCACTGTTGGTCTTGGCCTGTGTGTTGTAAATGATGCAGTGTTGCTAGAGATAATACACAACAAAATTTAGTGCAATTACCCCTTTTTGCTGTTTTTGAAGGTGTGCCCCAGAGATACAGAGTGCAGAGAAGACAACTGCCTCATTAATTCACAGAAAAAATATCGTAACCAATGTCTGCAATCCCCAAACTCCATGAACAAACAGAATACATTTCTTAAGATTGTGCAGAACTGGGCTGGAGAGATGGCTCAGTAGTTAAGAGCACTGACTGCTCTTCCAGAGGTAGTGAGTTCAATTCCCATTAACCATATGGTGGCTCACAACCTTTTGTAATAGAATCTGATCCCCTCTTTGGGTGTGTCTAAAGATAGCTATAGTATACTCATATAAATATAATAAGTAAGTTTTTTTAAATAAAGATTGTACAGTGTAAAGAAAGACAGTGTAAAGAAAGACAGTGTCATGGCTGCTTTAACAGTAGACAGATAAATGTGATTAAATAGCATCTTAAATATGATTGCACTGCTTCGGGGAATGTGGCTGTAAAGCTGATTATAATTATTACATAATGATCCAGTTATCTTTATATACATTACTTCTGTTTACACAATAGTCAAATCTTAGCCGTCTCTGTATATTTTGAAAATGTAACTAGTAATTATTTTCTTTCATCAGATTTCAGCAAACCTTTCATCTAGGATGTACAAAACATATAAAAAAGATCTGTTTATGTGAAGTTAACAAAAGGACTAACTCCCTGAGCTAATTAGCAGTATTGGAGCCTTTACTATGTGTTTTGAAATACATTGAAGTGCACCTATTATTTTGTGGTTTTGTGCTGTGTGTTCTTTGGAAATAGCAAGAAGGCTCTTTTCTAAACAATATTAAAACACTGAAAGAAATTCTACATAGCCATTTTATAATCCATTTTTGAATTGTCTATTTTGGCAAAACTGGGCTTTGAAAGAAAGCAAAGTCGTATTGACTTTAAAATGTCAAACCCTCTTTCCTCTGATCACCAATATCTGGAAAGCATTTATCTGTACTAATTTCTAAATTTTTCTTGAAATGTGTATGAAATGTGTACTGTCACCAATATAAAATTCAACACTCTAGTAGCTCTGACCATTTTCTTTCATTCAATCAATGTTCCATATTTTCATTTATAATCAAAATCTGTTTCTATTTCTGATTTCATCTAAATTATTTTGAATTCCTATGAGTCCAACAATTACCCAGACCCCCATATTATAATAATATATTCACTATTCACTTTGCTTTTCCTGTTAACCTGAATTTTCATAAAACCAGAGCCTTTCTCTCTCTGCCTTTCATTTAAAAGCATATTAGCTTAGTCATGGCATATTCTTGGCTTTCAGGGTACATTTTTGGAACAAATATGTAAAATAAAACCTTTAAAAGTCTATAGATATTAGGCTAAATCAAACATTTAACATACATGCACAAACACATGCACACATATATGTATTATTAAAACCTTTTTTCAGTGCTGGAGGTCTGTCATAAAAAATGGTAAAGTCAACTCTTAAAAATTCTCACAACAGTGTAAAGAACCTGGTAGAATTTGACTTGTGCGTATTAGAATAAATAATGAGGTGTATATTTGCAGCTTGGGTTCATTTTCTCATCCTTAGAATTTTGACCAATAGATACTTTTCCCATCCAGGTCTATCATTCATTCAGGTCTATAGCATAGTATCATTCTTTAAAAGAGTTGATTTTAGTTAATTGAACAGACAAGAAGAGAAGACAAATAAGGCTGTGCCCAGAGTAGCTGAGTTGGAGGTCATCACTTAACCACAGCAGTAAGAAATGTTCTTTGTTTATATATAGGATACTCAAAGCTGGATACAGATTTCTGTGTGTTCCCAAGCCACACCAGGGGAAGTAAAGTGCTACCCATACCCTGGACATCTCTCAGAAAACATCACAGTAGTGGGGCTGCTCTCTACCAAAATCAGGCTTGGGCCTACTCAACTCCATAGAGACAAACAAAACAAAAACAAACAAAACAAACAAACAAACAAAAAAACAGTTAGGCTTCTGTTTCCCAGCCAAAGAATAGAGTTCCCAGAAATCATGTGACCATCAGTCTGCTAATCTACCTGATATACTTGGAAGGGCCCTGTCCCCTGCTGCACCTCCTCCCTTGTCCTTCTTCCTCCCTGCCCTGTGACTGGAGCTATGTAATCTACCCGTTCTGTTTCAATAAACCATTTGCTCTCTGACACAGTCTTCATCTCCTGGTTCTTTATAACAAGAGTACCCTGGTCCTCAGGTCCTCCATATCCTGAGACCATCAGTACTCAAGGACCTTTGAGGTAGAAAACCTACAGATTTCAAAGTAAACAGAAGACCATTACCATGTGGGGGAGGATGATCACTTCATGATTAATGTTGCCTGACACTAGAACTAACTGATAGAGGATATTTCTTACTCTAATTTATTTCATTATGTTTTTACTTGTTTATTTTTCTATTGGCAAGGGGCAACATTTAATCAAGCATGCCATGATGGAGGTTAGAGGTCTACTTTGAGGAGTCACTTCTCCCCATCCACCATTTGAGGCCAGTTTTTTTTTTTTTGATGGCTCATCATGCCTTATTCTTGTTTTCTTTTGTTTGTTTGCTTGCTTGTTTGTTTTATTTCTTATTCAGCTACCACACTACCTCCTGGCTTCTCAATTCTCAATAAACCTTGAATACAGCTTTTCTTTCTCTCAAGTGTTCAAGTGTTCAAGGGTATATTCCATCCATCATGGGTAGGAAGTCATGGTAGATGGTGGTGGAGGCTGGTACATTATGTCCGTAGTGAGGGACCAAAGAGCAATGAATATGCATGGTGAATGCTAAGCTAGGTCTATCTGTCATCTATCTATTTGCCTATCTATCTATCTATCTATCTATCTATCTATCTATCTATCTATCTATCTATCTATCTATCCATCTATCTATCTATCATCTATCTATCATCTACCTATCTATCTATCTATCATCTATCTTTCTAACATCTGTCTATCTGTATCCTAGGAATCTGGCCCATGTTAACTTTAATACTCATACTTAGGGTATGTCTCCCCCACTCAATGCATCCAATCTACATAATCTCTCACAGTCTTGCCTACATTCTAGGTGATTTTAAACCCTGTTAACTTGTGGTAATAAAGATGATCGTATCCACAGGCTTATTTGAAGATAGTTAATCAGCACCTTTCAGGTGAAAGAAATGCAATCCTTTGAGGAGGATTGAGACATTAACATAAATATAAACTTGGAATTTTCCTGAATCCCCTCCCCATAGGGAAAAGATGCCTACATAAGGGAAATACCAAGGAAGAGCAATGTAAAGGCAGTACAAACTCTTTAGACCTCCAAACACAAGTTCAGTAGTCAAAGTTAAGGGATCAACTGACTAAACATCTGACTTAACTTCCTGCTGGCATAATCCCTAAGAACAAACTGAACATGTATCCATCACTGTGATGGCTCACCTATACAAGCAAGCACTTCTATAGATAAAAAATAATTCACCAAATTAACACCATATTGTAGTGGGAAATCATTCATATTGGAGTCAACTGAAAATTTCAATGAGCTTGGAGGTTTATGCTTGTCACACTCCTATTTAAGACCCTATGATAGGTCACTGGAAAGATAAATGCATTTTGGAGACAAAGTCTGACATCTTAAACATCACCAAATCAGCATTACAGTGCAGATGCTGTACCAAAAGTGGTATTATTATAGCACAGATCGATACAGAAGGCAAGTAGCTATTGACCTGACAACTATGTTTTCTCCATTTCAATAAGATGGACAACAATGGGGGATTTCTTTACCTTACAATCCCAACTACAAAACATGATCATTTGTGTCAGAGTTATCTGCCCAATGTATAGGAGTACCACTGGTCTTTAAAACACCATCAGTTAAAAGTAGACCTAAAATACCCCCCATATCTAAAATTTTCCTGTATATAAACAAATTAAGAAAAAAGATGAACATTCGTTTTATGAAAGGTCAGCCAAAATAAAGTTTCATATATATAAAAGATTTTCTTAAGTATTTTGTCATATCAGCAGAAAGATTACTAATAGAGTGATCATTGCTACTTCATTAGTAAATACAAAAGCATGGAAAGGCTAACATTCTAACAACTAAAAATTTTTTGTCCTTGAGAACATATAGGCAATTTGGTAAAATATATTGTCTGCCTTTCCCCTTTCCCACTCTGCTGATGCGGTTCAGCTTCAAGGCCCAGAGCTGAATGAAGTCTGTAGTTTGAAGGTCAGTTTGTCCCTGCTTTCTTCACTCAGTGCCTACCTACTTGCAGTTCTGACCACTATGCTCATGAATCAGCTACCTGGGAGGCTTTTGTCATGCCCACTCTTCATATATGTAGAGTTCATTTAATACTCATCATGTGTACACATGGGGTATATGTTTAGATGTGGCCACTTGGGATTGCATAACTTATCAAGAGGCTCATCCCTAGATAAACCTGCTTCTCCCCATATTGGCAGCCAATGCTTAATTGTATCTCCCCACCTAATAGTAAGTCTTGTTTGATTTCCTTTATCCACCTTGACATTTTATTGCTGTGCATACTTGCTTAGGCAACTGAACTTTCATTGATGTGGACAGTTCTACACACACACACACACACACACACACACACACATACACACACACACAGACACTATTTCACAAGATATCCTGATCCTCTGCTCCCTTAATCTTTCCATCTCCTCACAAAGTTCCCTAAGCTTTAGTTTTGGGGATTGAATTGTAGATATATCCCTTGAGACTGGAAGTACATGGTCAGTTGTTATCTGCAGTTTGACCATTTGAGGGTTTCTGTAATGACCTTCATCTGTTGCATAATGAAGCTTCTTTGGTGAGAGGTGAGAGCTGCACTTCTCTGTGGGTGTGAGAATAAGAGTTTAGAATTCAGTTGGAACTTAAACTTGTTTAGGAACATAGTAGATTTTCCTCATGGGTCCACTGCCTCATCATGGGTAAATGATACTCCTAAGATACAAGTACCACTATTACACACTTGGGACCACTGCAGTAAGTGTGGTTTGTAGACTACACCTTGGTCAGTTTTCACCCTTAGAAATTGCATAGTACCTTTGGATGTTATAAGAGCTAGTACTCAGGAAGGAGGCCTCCAGGTAAGCTCCTAATACTGTCAGTTCCTGCATACATTTTCTTCAGAAATGGAGTCTTAATTTTGTACCCTGTTAGACAATAAAGACCTTGGCAACAGCCTACATTGTTTTGGTAATTTCCTTGAGACCCTTAACCAATAAGTTTTCCACTCCTGGCATTGAGCTCTTCTCCATGATCTACAGTGTTACCACAAGTGATATAACATATATATATATATATATATATATATATATATATATATATATACACAATATCCATATAAATCATTTCTTTTAATGTAAATGTAAAACAATAACTCCCCACTGTACATGCTGCCCATTCCTCTGTATTTGTCAGCATTAAAGATGTTTTTTTTTCCACATTTGTCAACAACAAATGGCTGAAGCAGATATTACCCCAGCAGAAGAAAGTGTTATCCCCTATTATTATAAAAGCTATGCAGGCTAAGAGTTTGGGATATGGAAGACTTTTCCTTCTAAATCAGTAAAGCAATGTTCCATATCTCAGTAGCTTAACTAAAGACACAACAGCCTTTAAATTGATTTTAAGAGACAATACATTACAGTTTAGAGTACTACATTGGAGCACTTCTGGAGTTAGCCTTACCTCAGCCGTCTCTCCATAGGTTCTCATTCTATAAGAGTCTCTTTGGTGTGCTCTTAATGATTATTTGGTTTTGCTCTTATTGATTATTATTCTATATGTTTTTACTGCATTTGCATTTCAGTCCTGCCTCTTATGCTAATCAATGATAAGCCAAGATGGGCAATCCCAAGTAAGTTCCCTAGGGTTCCAAAACTCTTTGGGGAGCACTCTTTGTAGAGAAACGATACTAATCATTCAAAAGCAACACAGCTTCAGATGGGCAGTTTTTGAAAGTGAGTATCTGACCATGGAGCCTCAACTGTCATTTTTTAAACAATTTGTGCTTAAATCCTCAGGAGATGTCAAGATGTTCACTTGGGAAAGTATTAACCTTTTATGCACAGAAACCTGAGTTAACACCAAAACTCACATATGAAAGCTGACTCCCATGGCATATGAATCCCACCACAAGGGAAGTGAGGACAGAGAGAATGCCTGAGGCTCACTGGCAACATATCTTTACCTACCCAAGATGTTAAGAGATTCTGTTTAGTTTATATTGTATTACTTGAGTTGCATACACATGGGCAAACACTCACATACACATGCACACAAAAATTCAATCCAGCCATCAGACTAACTCCTCCTCTATTAACCCAGTATGAGTAGTGGGATGTAAGATATATGAAAAACCGATCCCAGGTAGCTCTTAAAACTATAGTCCAACCACAGAAGCAAGCTACCCACTTTCCCAGTATGCCAATTAGTACTCTGTTACTGGCTCCCTTTCAAGCCACACTTAGAGCCTCACATGGGTCTCTTTATAGATCTTAGCAAGAGAAATAAAAATCCCATCCCTGCCTATTTCATAAAACTCCATATGCTTGGCTATTTTAAGTTTGCTGTTTGCTATTCTAGTGCCTATATGGATATTCCTGGTGAGTCCTGGAGTAGCTTCAGTGAAATTTCTGGTGTTATTTCTTGGCAGGAGGAATAGAGTGGTTGTCTAAGGTTTATTGTGTCCCTAGGTTCTGAGACCTCGTTTCTGATCCTGCTTCAGATAAAACTTTTAGTAGTTACATTTATATATTTTTATAAATTACTTATATGTTTTCCACTGTGGTATATTTTTTGTGAGTAATCCTATCATTAGTTTTACAATATTTTATGGTTCTTAGAAAATAATAGTGACAAAGTTTTAAGATGACGTATGCTATCTAGACATGCAACAACTAGACTGCATGCAGAATGTCTTGACACTTTTGCTTCTCTACTTGGGAGATTATGAGAACATATTTTATTGTAAACTGCAGAGTCCTCTCAAACTCCTGAAGGAAACCTCTCTTTGTAGCAACTAGAGACCCACTACAGAAAGCCACAATTAATTAAAATTTGTAGCCGTAGAGCTTATGAGTAGAATGAACATTTTATCCCAACAACTCCTGCAACTAAGATGCAGAGAATATTGCACATGAGGAGGTGGATCAGAGCTAGAAGATCCTGGAGTTTTCTTTGAGGTTGTGTCTCTTAGAAGCATCAGAAGCAGACAGTAAAATTTCACTAATGTAACTGTTTAGCCATAACTTGAACAAGGATGACACCAAAAACATGTTGATGTGGATGACAGCAAGACCATGAGACCTCAACCACACATAAGGAACTAGAGACAACTTTGGAAGACTGACAGTGGAAGAATAAATCTTACCAGAGAAGAGCATACCAACTGGTTATTCAGTACCAAGTGGCAACCTTGAAGAGATACATAAAAATAACATTACTCAGACTCAGCATGTTGTAATTCCAGAATGCAGATGAATATACATATACATCATGTACCTGCAAATACACATACATATACATATACAACATCAATTGATAAAAAAGATTGAAATTTGAAGAGATAAAGGCGTGGTATATTGGAGGGTTTGGTTGAAAGAAATGGAAGAAAGAAATTATTTAATTATATTATAAACAATAATATTCTAAAAACAATACAAAACAAAAACATCTCAAAATAATAAAAATAAAACAAAATCCTGTCTCAAGTTGAGGGATGGATATAGGAGAAAAGAGATAGATAGGTAGATAGATAGATAGATAGATAGATAGATAGATAGATAGATAGATAGATAGATAGATGATAGATAGATAGATAGGTAGGTAGGTAGGTAGATAGATAGATAGATAGATAGATAGATAGATAGATAGATAGATAGATAGAAATAGAAATAGAAATATGGTATGTGAGATGTGGCAAAAAAGGCTTGCAGTAATGCCTGATGATCTGAATTCAACATTTAACCTATAGAGTGATATGAGAGATTTAAAGAGATTTAAGCTCCACACACAAGTTATTCTTTGGCCTTCAGACATAGGCCATTATTTACACACACACACACACACACACACACACAAACACACACACACACACACACACACACACACACACACACACACACTATTAAATAAATAGTTGTAGCTTATTTGAAAACTACATTTGTAGGGAGGACAGTCGATAAAATGATGCTATATGATGACAAATTATAAAACTATTTTGTGGAGATGTGGCAGAAAATCAAAGAAATGCTTTTGGTGTCCAAGCTTCCAAAAAAGGGGGACTCCATGATATAACTTAAATTCTCTTTATCCTTTCTTTCCATTCTTTCTTCCCTTCCTCTTCTTCCTTTCTTATTTCTCTCCCTCTTTTCCTCTCTCATTCATTCTTTCTCTCATTCTCCTTACTTACCTACCCCAAACTCTGGGGATTGAACCCATGTCCTCCTCAAACACTGGGGGCAAGAACTCTACCACTGAGCTTTATCCTTAGGGTGAGTTTGTTTACTTCTAAGATTACTAAACAACTATCAAGTATATAGAAAGGCAAACCTTGAGTGAAAAGTGGGAAGTGTTTAGAACCTGGAGAGAAAAGTACTTGAGGATTCTGTTGATTTCTGCTCCCCCTTCTGTCTTATACAAGTCATCTACAGTTCAGTGTGCATGGTGTGTATGTATGTGTGTGTGTGTATATATATTTGTGTTTGTGTGTTTGTGTGTATCTGTATGTTCATGTATAATTTTTTTCTTGGTGAGTTTTCTTTACTATGTGCTATAAACAAATATTCACTTTGTCTTGTCCAAGCCCCTTGAGTATTGGAGTTGAAGCATTCTCTAGTCTCATTTTCCTCAATTACTTTCCATAATATGACTATATTCGTTCACTGCCTAACTTGCTATCTTATGCTTCAACTATAAGCTGGATTTCTTTGTTCAACCACCACCTCCACTGTTGGTTACAGTGATGTCATGTATAAATGCATGGCCAAAATTCTTGCTCAATCACCAAGCCATCAATCTTGAGTGTCTGCATTTATTTCTTGTTATCAGAGCATTTTAATTATAAAGTGTAATCTGTCACTAGTGTCATGTGGACCATTTCATGAACCAAATACTAACACAGAGGTTGGGACATGTTGCTGAGTCACTGTAAACTTGCTAAGATTTCCTCCTTAATCTTGACAATACTTGTTCAAGCATTTTAAATAAGATTTTGGATGACTTAAATATTAAACAATATATCAAGTATTTTATTTGTATTGTTGTGTTTTAATTTTTTCTTTTAGATGTTTTTCTGTTACAATGGCTTTAGATTTTAAATTTTTTATATTAATATATTTTCTATTCTTGTTAGTTTCCTTTTATACTCATCTAAGGCAAATGTAACATTTTTGAGTCACATGGTATGCTAATAATATTAATTCATTCAGAAATTTCATTTTCTAATGGGAACTATGTCCATTTATAGTTATTGTGGTTAATATAAATCCACTCTCATGACACATGCTTTGTCATCAATAATTTCGTCATAGCTCTTATTCAATCATTCTATTGCTTTGTATTTCAGTACTTTTCCTCAAGAATGGTTGCTTGATTTTTTTATGTATTCCTCTCAATATTGGGGTGTTCAATTGATTTAGAGTTCATGAATTCATTTAACCTTGCTAGACAGTGGGCCTCATTTACTCACTTCTCTACCAGAGCTCTAGAAAACCAACTGAGTCCTCTCTCCCTAGACAAAATTTTCTTTTATTGAATGCTGCTTTCATATAGTCCGGTTAACCTTTTAGTGAATGCATGAAATTAACTATAACTTATAACTATTTAAAAAATAAATTAGGACACATTTTATATATAAGGAAAAATAACATAAATTAAGATAACAAGGAGAATTGTAGAAAGACTTACTTAGTATCTACTTAGCATCATTTTAACCACTGTATTTTGTGTGTACACGCATAGAGGCACTGAAATTACTGGTTCTATCCTAGTGTCATTTTTGGCCCTGGCAGGAATTGAATTCAAACCATCATGATTGGTGGCAAGTGTTTTTACCCACTGAGCCATCTTACTATTCCAAATTTGCTTACATTTTAGTGAATTACCTGTCTTCATTTTCAGTTTCTAACAGCAAGTGCAGACAATAGGCATGAGTGTACTATGCAAATTACTGAAAGATCATATGTATTAACATAACCTTTCTCAGTTAGATATCTGCAATTTTTTAAAATAATAAGCTAATATTTTGTCTCTTTTAATGTAGATCCCCAAAAGCTGATTATCTCATCTTTTTGGCTTTGCACTGATAACAAATAACATTAACTTGTTAGATAATTGTAATTTTTAATTTATGGACATGTAATTTAAAAGAAAGCATTTCTACTTGGTAAAGATTTATATATTAGACATCCTAATGACTATTAATTTGAGTAAGTAGTGACCCAGATCTCTGTGACAAAAATCCCTTCGAGTGTTTTTATTATCCTATGAATAAATAGTATTCATTCTTCATGTAGCATGAACTTCTACTGTGGTATAAATGAACTATCTATGGATAATTTGTAACTTCTCTGAGTCCCTGTCAGAATATTGTCAAGATGCATTTTGTAAATCTTCCCAGATAATTGCTAAACAGAAAAACTAATTACATTTGTGGTAATCACAATATAGAATACATACGAATCTAATCAGAACACAGAGTCTTTCTTGTGGTCTTGTTCAAGTTATGTTACTTGAAGGAGAATGTTTCTGTCATGTCATGTCAACGAATTAAGCATTGTGATAAAAGAAAGGGGTTGAATATAATATCAGCCATGCTATAATTTCAATAACCATGTGCTTTTACAAGTTTTGTCATAAACAGTATTTTCCCCATTTCTCCTACTTCTGAAAGTGATTTCAATTTTTCTTAGACTACATCTTAACTTTTCAGTACATCTTTAGATAAGTGAAGGAATTCTTTGATATTGACTCTTTCAATGGGAAACTAATTCTTCATGAATGCATTCTTTGCTTTATGGAAGAAGAAAAACCACAGCATTGGAATGTGTGTTTTGTGTACATACATGTGTGTGTGTGTGTGTGTGTGTGTGGTGAATTTGTAGGTATGGGGTATGTATATTTGTTTATAAAATGTGCTTTCATGATCTGTGTGAGCTGACCCAGATTAATAATTATTAAAAACAGAAAATTATTTTGCCTCAAGAAACTTGAGTATCTTCTTTGCCATTTCATTTACTGATAATAAGCTGCTTTATTGGTATCTATCTTTAGTCATTTTAATGTATAAAATATACAGTGAGAAGTTATATATAAATTATACCTTTGAAGTAGATGTTATCTACATCTGTTCTTTGATGCTAAGATTTATATTGCTTCAATAAAGAGCATATACATGGTTGAGATAAATATAATTTCCTTTTTTGTAATTTTGGTGGTGCTAGATCTGGAACATAAGCCTCACATACACTAGACAAGTCATCTACCAAAGAACTATAACTTCCATACAAATTGGATAATATAGTTTTCCATGCACTATTTGTTTATACTATTTTCAAAGTATACTCTAGACATTTGAGGGATAGATTAAAATAAGTTATTTTAAGTACAAAATAAATGTTCTTGAAATATGTGCATTATTTCTATTTTTTTTACCTACTGTTAGTTTATTTTAATAACTTTCTTCCTAACTTAATATTCTGCACATTATATTCCTGTTTATGAAATCATAGGCTTGAAGAAGTCAAATTTAAGTGTAGTTTAGGCATAGTGATGTGCATAATTCTTATACCTATCATACCATGTAGCTTCTATCCAAATCTAGAGCACTGCAACTTAATCCAGAATTCTGCCAGATGATACTATAGGGCTGGGGAGAGAAGGCATTTATTGAAATGTCAGACACAGAAAAACAAACACTGAATGGTGTCCACAATACAGAGATCTAAAAACGTTGATTGCAATGGAAACCAATTGTAGTAGAGTGATTAGAAGACTCTGTAGAAAATGAAGGAGTCTTGGGGAAGCAGAGCTGTAGGTACCTCCTGTTTTTCACAGGCAAAGTTTCTGATGCTATGTGGCACTGAGAATATAGTCAGTAATATTTTATTACACCTCTCCAATAGTTAGACTCAGGACTTTCAATGTACTCACTATAAAGAAAGGAACAACATTTGTTTATTGGTGTGTTCACTGCTCTGAATTGGCCAATCTACCCTGTAAGCATCAATTACATAATATCTTGTTTCATACACAACTTTTGTGTTTTAAATGCAAGAAAACTTAACATTTATGTTTCTTATTTATATTTACTTTTTGTGGATTTTGTAATGCGTATTTACATCATTCTACATCTCTCCCTTCCTTAGCTTCTTCAATGTACATTTCCCCCACTCCACCTTAAAACTGTGAACACTTTAACATTATTATTTTTGCACGTATACACAACACATAAACACACACACACATATACAAATACATGTGTGTATATATACTCATATGTTTGTGTATGTGTTTACTAGTGTTGTTTATATGTACAGGTGTTTAGATGTGGCCACTGTGATTTAAAATACATCATTTACTTTGTGTATTCCTAACTCCTAGGCTAATGCCCACTTATCAGAGAATGCATTCCATGTGTGTTATTTTGTGATTGGGTTACCTCATTCAGGCTGATAATCTCCAGGTCGATCCATTTCCCCAAGAATTTCATAAATTCATTGTTTTTAAAAGCTGAGTAGTACTCCATTGTCTAGATGTACCACATTTTCTGTATCCATTCCTCTGTTGAGAAACATATGGGTTATTTCCAGTTTCTGGCTATTATAAATAAGGCTATTATGAACATAGTGGAGCATGTGTCATTATTACATGTTGGAGCATCTTCTGGGTATATGCCCAGGAGTGGTATAGCTGGGTCCTCTGGTAGTACTATGTCCAATTTCTGGAGGAACTGCCAAACTGATTTCCAGAGTGGTTATACCTGCTTCAATTCCACCAGCAATGAAGGAGTGTTCCTCTGTCTCCACAACTTTGCCAGCTTCTGCTGTCACCTGAGTTTTTTATCCCAGCCATTCTGACTGTTGTGAGGTAGAATCTCAGGGTAGGGTCCCCAATGAAGGAGCTAGTGAAAGGACCCAAGGAGCTGAAGGGTTGGCAGACCTTTAGGATGAACAACAATATGAACTAACTAGTACCCTCAGAGCTCCCAAGAACTAAAACTCCAACCAAAGAGTACACATCGGGGGACTAATGTCTCCAGCAGTAGCATACATATAGCAGAGGATGGCCAAGTCAGTCATCAATGGGAGGAGAGGACCTTGGCCCTGTGAACGTTCTATGCCCCAGTGTAGGGGAATGCCAGGGCCAGTAAGCAGGAGGGGTGGGATGGTGAGCAGGAGGAGGGGGGAGGAAACAGGGGATTGTTTTATTTTTTATTTTATTTTTTCTTTTTTGTTTTTTTGGAGGGGAACCCGGGAAAGGAGATATTGTAAATAAAGAAAACATCTAATTAAAAAAAAGTAAAAATTAAAAAAAACAAAACAGATCAAAACAAAACAAAAAGCATATCATGGTCCTTGACACTGGAAAAAATATATTCTCCTTCTTCCAGCAGCCATATTTGCCTGTGGATCTTCATCTAGTGGCAGAGACTAGGGAAATTCGTCTCATCCATGTGGGCATATACTCTCATTGTTATTATGCAAGTCTTGTTTGTGAAAAATGTATTTTTGAGGTTTTATCAGTGCATCTTCTTTGTCATGTCTAGAAGCAACAGCCATCCTGTCCTCAGGCTCTTACAATCCTTCCTCCCTCAGCTTCCATGATTCTTACCTGAGGCATAGTTGTAGTCGTTGTGTTGTAGATATATCCAAGAGCCAAGGACCCCATACCACTTCTTTATTACAATTGCTAGACTCTACATTGAAATTTGTAGCTCTCTTTGCCACCTGAGTAGACATACATGTATGCTTTCACTTTAAACATTTTTTTGTCAGTATTCAAACTGAAATTCCTCTAGATTCCAGATGGATCTTCGTGAATATTCTGTGAGTATTTATAATTCAGCAAGTCAGTCTTCTTTCTGGCTCAACTTCCCTTCTACATTATTTTGTTTGAGTGAAAAGCCAATATGTGTTTTGGAACAGCAAACATATGCACAAGGCTGTTTTTATTATTTGCACATTTTGCCGTTTTATTTAGGGAACAGAACCTTCCTAAAATCTGAAGAGATGGTTCATGCATATCTCTAAAGGCTCAGCATTCAGTTTGCAAATTTTAATGACACTTGTGCTCAAACAGTTTTGGAGCACTTTGTCATAACATGCTAACTGCTTTCAAATTCAGCATAATGAAGCACGAGACATTCCCTGGTGGAAATAGTTTTGGAATGAATCTACAATATGATGAATAAAAGCTTCCCAAAAGATTATAGTGAGGCTTATTGTACAAAAACACACAGCACCCTTATGCTGTTTCAGGAGCCATGGGGAATTATATGTTAAAAACATAGAAAAGTAATAATTTACTCTTCCTGGAACATCTCATTATATTCTAAAGTAAATAGTAGGGTGCAATAATACTTTATTTTGGTCAAAATATATAGTAAACATAAGTTATCTTTGCCCCTTTCTCTTAATTTTTTTGTCATCATTGAGGAACTATTTATAATAATGTCTTTATTCAAAAAAATTCATTTGAAACTCATCAAGAAAAAAGCATGTGGCAGTTTGGACAACTTTTGTTATTCATATTATTTTATCCTATATTTTCTCTCTAAGCATACTTACTCTGTTTAAAGAAACAATTTACACATTGAACACTAAAATAGATTTGGTACAGTTGAGTTTTCTTTATTTGTTTCCTATTTATTTAAAATAGATTCTTCTCTCATAAAATACATGCCAACAACAGTTTCCTCCCCTTCCATGCAGCCTAGCTTCCCTCACCTCCATTTTCCACAGACACATTCCCCATCTATTTCATCTTCAGAAAAGAGCAGGCTTCGAAGAGAAAATAACCAAACAGGACAAAACAAATACGATAGAACAAGGCAGAAGCCCTCATATGGAGACTGGATATGGCAACTCAATAGGAGGAAAAGAATCAGAAGATCAGGCAGAAGAGACAGAGGAACAAAGAAATAAAAATAGCCTCACACCAGCAAAACCAAAATAGGGGAAGCATAGCATATATGCATACACATACTACCACCACTACCACCACCACCAACAACAAAATATCAGCAATTAATGCACATTGTTCATTGATATCTCTCAATATCAGTGGCCTTAAATCACCAATGATATGGTTGGCATAAGTGGTTTTTTATTTGTTTCTTTTATGTTTTTAAGACAGTATTTATCTATATAGCCCTGGTTCTACTAGAACCTGCTGGAGACAGGCTGACCTTACACTCAGATATTTTGCTGGCTCTGCACTACAATGTCCTGCTTAACATTTGGTATAGCTTATGTATGTATGTATTATATAATGTATGTATGTATTTATATTCTTCAATGACACAATACATCCCAACCTCTGCCTTCCCTTCCTTCCCTCCTCCCACCCACGACCCCCCCACTCCCTCTCTCCTCCAGAACACTCTAGACCAGTAAGGCTTTGCAATCCCATCTAAAAAGAAAATATTAGGTATGATTTTACAAAGAAGAGATAAAAAGGGGAAAGTTTTAATCTCCAAAACCAATCTGTTCAGAGATTTTTTTTTGGTATGCTTATTTTTATTTACTACTTTTGTTAGCTCCTTGAGAATTTCTTTGAGAAATTTGTACTCTGAGAATCTGTTTTGATCAGATACATTCATCTTTCACACCTCTTTCAAGATCCACATTCCCTTTTTTCCTTATCATACCAACTTTGTGTTTTTATTTCCCCATTAGGACTTCTTTTTTTATTAGATATTTTCTTTATTTATATTTCAAATTTTATCCCCTTTCCTCGTTTCCCTCCCGAAAAACACCCCTATTCCTTCCCCTTCCTCACCAACCCACCCTCTCCCATTTCCTGGCCCTGGCATTCCCCTACACTGGGGCATAGAGCCTTTACAGGACCAAGGGCTTCTCCTCCCATTGATGACCACTGACAAGATCATCCTCTGCTATATATACAACTGGACCCATGAGTTCCACTATGTGTACTCTTTAAGTGGAAGCTCACAGCCATCCATTGGACTGAGCACAGGGTCCCTAATGAAAGAGCTAGAGAAAGTACCCATTAGGACTTCTTAGTGTAGTTGCTCTGCTTTATATACATGACAGTGTTTACTTATAGTCTTTGAAGATATAGTTTTACTTTTTTAAAAGTGTGTGTGTGTGTGTGTGTGTGTGTGTGTGTGTGTGTGTGTGTGTGTGTGCGTGTTGTGTATGATGTACACATGAGTGTAGTGGCCCTAGATTCCAGCAGAGAGCATCTGATCCCGTGGAGTTGGAATTACAGACTCTTGTGAATTGCCTGGTATGAGTGTCAGCTACTGTGAATCAAACTCACATACTCTTAGATGAACGAATAGTGCCCTTAAGTGCTAAACCATCTCTCCAGACAGTTTTTTTTTAATATTACTTTTTCTGAATGAGCCAACAATCATCCAGTTTCTGAGAACCAGTTTTTTCCCTTTTATTATTTTTTATCATTTAAAACAATTTTTAAATTTAAATATTTTTAATTTAAGTGTTAAATATGTTATATTCTTCTCCTCCTGCAAGTCTTTCCAGATCCTCTAATCCTCCCTACTTACTCAACTTTAAATTCTTTCTCAAAAATCAAACAAAAAAGCAAAAAACCAAGGAAACTAAGTGAAACGCAAACAAAAAGTAAACAAAACAAACAAAACCCACCAAACTATAACTAAATAAAACACACAAAAAAGTGGAGTCTATTATTTGTGACTCAACTACTCCAGCTCTAGAATGGTTGACATACAGTGTCACTCTACTAGAGAAAACAGACTTTCATCCTCCTAGCATGTATAATAAAGTTGTTAAAATTTATAATATGTTTGCTTTATTTCTCTCTTTCTTTTTTCCTTTCCCTCATTCATTCATTTCTTTAAAAATATAAAATAAAATATAGTAAGATGAAACAAAATTATCACATCAACTTTGAACAAGATATACTGAGAGAAGGGGAAGAGCCTGTGGTGGTTAGAGTATGTTTAGCCCATGAGAAATGGCGCAATTAGACGTGTGGCCTTGTTGGAGGAAGGGTGTCACTGTGGGAGTGGCCTTTGAGTTCCTATGCTCAAGGCTCTTCCCAGTGTGAAAGGGAGCCCCCTCCTGGTTGTCTTCAGATCAAGGAGTATAACTCTCAGCTCCGCCAGCATGCATGGTATCATCATGCTTCCCACTATGATGATAATAGATTGAACATCTGAAATTCTAAACTTGCCTCAATTAAATGTTTACATGTATATCAGTGGCTTTGGTCATAGTTTCTTTTCACAACAATAAAACCTCAACTAAGACAAAGCCCAAGAGCAGGGACAAGAACCTGAGACCCACTAGTTCACACATTCAGGAATACTCTAAAAACATTAAACAGGAAAACATCTTCCCCCAAGGAGGCCAAACCAGGCAGTCCTCTGCTATATATGTGTCATGGGTCTTGGGACAGCCCTTATATGCTGCCAGGTTGGTGGGTCAGTCTCTGGGTGCTCCTAGGAGTCCCAGTTAGTTGAGACTGCTGGTTTTTCTATGGGGTTGCCCTCCCATTCAGCTCCTTCAATCTTTACCTTAATTCCTCCATAGGGGTCCTCCACTTCAGTCCAATGGTTGGATGTAAGTATTGGCATCTGTCTCAGTCAGCTGCTGGTAGGTCCTCTTAGAGGACAGCCATGCTAGACTCCTGTCTGTAAGCACATGAGAACATCAGTAATCTGGCCTTGGTGCACCCCCATGAGATTGATGCCAATTTGGGCCAGTCACTGGACAAACATTTCTTCAATCTCTTCTCCGTTTTTGTCCTTGCAGTTCTATTAGGAAAAATTCTGGGTCAAAAATTATGACTATGATTTGGTAACTGCATCCCTTCATTTGTAGCCCTGTCAGTGTAGTAGAGGTGGAATTGTTGAGTTCTGTCTTTCCACTGTTGGGCATTTTGGCTAAGGTCACCCCAACTGAGTTCTGGGAGTTTCTCACATCCTAGGTGGACTGGCTGGTTTTTGTGACAACTTGACACAGGCTGGAGTTATCACAGAGAAGGGAGCTTCAGTTGGGGAAGTGCCTCCATGAGACCCAGCTGTGGGGCATTTCCTCAATTAATGATCAAGGGGGTAGGGCCCCTTGTGGGTAGTGCCATCCCTGGGCTAGAAGTCTTGGGTTCTATAAGAGAGCAGGCTGAGCAAACCAGAGGAAACAAGTCAGTAAGGAACATCTCTGCATGGCCTCTGTTTCAGCTCCTGCTTCCTGCCCTGCTTGAGTTCCAGTCCTGACTTCCTCTGGTGATAAACAGCAATGTGGAAGTAAGCTGAATAAACCTTTTTCTCCCTAACTTGCTTCTTGGTCATGATGTTTGTGCAGGAATAGAAACCCTGACTAAGACACAAGGTTTCTGGGACTTTCTAGAGAGTCCCCCTCCCACCTCCAGAAATTTTATATTTCTCCTGGCCTCCTGGGCTTCTCTCCTGCCCCCACCCCCATACCTGATCCAGTTCCCTTTTTCCACTTCCCCTTCTCTCATCCACCTAGGTCACTCCCTCCTCTGCTTCTTGGGATTATTTTGTTCCTTCTTCTTCTACGTGGGATGAAGCCATCCTCACTTTGACCTTCCTTCTTGCTAAACATATTATAGTCTGTATGTTGTTTCCTGGATATTCTGTACTTTTTTGGCTAATACCCACTTCCCAGTGAATACAAACCGTGTACATCCTTTGGGGTCTGTGTTACCTCACTCAGGACTACATTTTCTAGCCCTATCAGGGAAACAACACCCTCCACAATAGCTGCAAATAGTATAAAACATCTTGGTGTACATCTGACAAAGCATATGAAAGGTCTATATGACAAGAAGTTAAAATCACTGAAGAAAGAAATGGAAGAAGCCCTCAGAAAATGGAAAGTTCTCCCATGCTCATGGATCAGTATGATTAACATAGGGAAAATGGCCATCTTAACAAAAGAAATCTACAGATTCAGTGAAATTCCCATCATAATTCCAACAAAATTCTTCCTAGACATGGAAAGATAAATTCTCAACTTCATACAGAAAATAAAAAAATCCAGGATAGCTAAAACAATTCTCAAGAATAACAGATCTTCTGGAGGAATCACTATCCCTGATTTCAAGCTATTCTACAAAGCAATACTGATAAAGACCATATTGAATTGGTACAGAGAAAGGTAGGTCAGTCAACAGAATAGTATAGAAGACACAGAAATAAAACGACACACCTATGTACACTTGATCTTTGTCAAAGAAGCTAAAAACATACAGTAGTAAAAGAAACAATCTTCAATAAATGAAGCTGGTCTAATTGGCAGTAGAAAAACGGAAATAGATCCATATTTATCACCTTTCACAAAGCTCATGTCCAAGTGGATAAAGGACCTCAACATAAAACCAACTACACTGAATCTAATAGAAGAGAAAGTGGGAAAGAGCCTCAAACTCATTGGCACATGAGGAAGCTTCCTGAAAAGAACAACAATGGCTCAGGCTCTAATGTCAATAATTGATAAATGAGACCTCATGAAACTGAGAAGCTTCTGTAATGCAATGGACACTGTCTATAGGACAAATTGACAACCTACAGATTGGGAATAAAAATCTTCACTACCCTACATCTGATAGAGGGCTAATATCCAAAATATATGAAGAAGTTAAGCTCCATAAAATGAATTCCTTGTTTTAAATATGAAGGTACATTGTATAAGAGGAATTGGGAATTCATGGACCTGATAAAACAAGATTAATACTATCATAAACATCGATCTGAGGGTTTAAAATATAGTTCATCAACTCAGAGTACTTGCTATTCATCCTGAGGACCTGGGTTGAGTTGCTAGCACTTCAATGGCTTACTCACATTTTTCTGTATTTCTAGCTTTAGGGATCTGAAACCTTCTTCTGGTCCCTGAAGGAATTTGCACACACATGATGCATATAAATATACTTAGTCACAAAACAGTTATATGAAAATAAATGAAAAAATATTTGAAAATGTAAGTATGAAAAAAATTTAAAATGTATTATTTAAAGTAAAATTAACTAATTCTCTTCAGGAATGATTTTCCAGAAAGAAATATGACTAGAGTAAGAATAGTCTCATTTTTTATTTTACTATTTTAAAATTTCTTTCAGATTTGAAAAAGAAAACAATAAAATTTATTTCCTTGTACTTGTTTTGCTTTCTTTATTTTCTTTTTTTGTATTTAATAGTAGAGTTTATTAGAATATAGAAAATCTAACACTTTATAAAAGACTATTCTTCATTTTCAGAGCTCAAAGGAGAATTAACATCAAAAAGAAAGAAAGAAAAACGAGTCTCTTGCCCTTTATGTGGGGGGCTCAGGCTACCTGCATTGTATGAGTAATTGCTCACTGTGTCATAAAAATTTCACTTGAGAAACTTCCTAGATATGCTTATTAAATAGTCTTACATGATATTATGGCATCAAAACTTAAACCCTAAAGGCAATTCAATTTTTTATCTAAATACAAACTTTTCTTTATTTTTTTTGAAAGTTTATTGATTTTTTTGGATGTACATATTCACAAATGTAATACATACTGATAGGGTATTTTTGTCATATTTAAAATTTATAAAATATTTTAACAATAAAAATGAGTATTATAAAAGTTGTTTGATATAAAACAGCAATCAATTTAAGTCTTATGTAGATGCTCATCTATAGCAATAGTGAAAATACATTTTTCTGAATATAAATTTTAAATAACTCCAAACATATTAACTGTATACTTCAAAACAATACATCACTACTAGTATTTTCTTAAGTGAACATAAATATATAAAGTCTTTTTGTTTGTTTTGTATTTAGTACAGTTTAAAATCTTGGCTCTTACTGTGGTACAAGCCCAAAATAGGAACAATTTTTAGACATTGGGTTTCATTGTAATAAGGCTGTACTTTAATGACCCTCACATCACCAAAGGATTTTACCTCCATCATAGCAAAGCTAAAAGTTGATAGTTCTGCTGTACCAAGAAATGAATTGTAGGCTCAATTTTTGGATACAGATATCCTGCTATGGTCAAAGCTATTTGACTTGAGTGTGTGACTTTATTCTCAGACCACAGAGAACAGGTTCCATTCATTTAAGAAATGGTGTGTGTATTAAGATGGTCTATCCATAAAGTCATTCACCAATGGTTTCAATGAACAATGGTTCTGCTTGCAGGGTAGCACAGACATTAGGTGAGGGTAAGAATTTGGTTCATTAGCTGTGATAATTTGGGAAAGTATTCATCTCAGAGAAAGAGTAACTGATAAAGTCCTCTTCTTCAAATTGATACAACAGTTACAGATGTCAAGCAAAGCATTCAGTCTTACTTTTTTGTTCTCTTACAAGCAACCTCCCTATTTAATTGTCTATGTTTCTTTTGGGTATATAAATACTTTTGAAATATATAAGCTGTTCTTTTTTTTCATTGTAATAAGGCTGTATTTCAATGACCCTCACATCACCAAAGGATTTTACCTCCATCGTAGGTAAGCTGAGAGTTGATAGTTGTGTTGCACCAAGAAATGAATTGTAGGCTCGATTTTTGGATACAGACTTCCTGCTATGGTCAAAGCTATTTGGCTGGAGTGAGTGACTTCATTCTCAGACCACAGAGAACAGGTTACATCCATTTAAGAAATGGTGTAGGTATTAAGATGGTGTATCTATAAAGTCATTCCCCAACTGTTTCAGTGAACAATGGTTCTGCTTGGAGGGTGGCACAGACATTAGGTGAGGGTAAGAATTTGGTTCATTAGCTGTGATAATTTGGAAAAGCATTCATCTCAGAGAAAGAGTAACTTATAAAGACCTCTTCTTCAAACTTGATACAAGAGTTACAAATGTCAAGCAAATCATTCAGTCTCACTTTCTTGTTCTCTTACAAGCCACCTCCCTAGTTAATCGTCTATGTTTCTTTTGGGCATATAAATACTTTTAAAATATATAAGCTGTTCTGAAAACCATAGTATAGTGTAAAAACATGAAGTATACAATACTATTAATAGAGAGGCTGAGATAGGATAAGCAAGATTTCAAGACCCTTATGTTGTACACAGCAAGACACTGAAACAAACAAACAAGCTGACAGTGTATATACATCCTACAATGTTGGACATATTTCTCCAATTACCAAATTAGAGAGATCATTGGATGACAATCATCAAATTTCCAATTCCTCATATTATTGGATTTCAATCGATTAGGATATGTTGGTAATATTAATTTTCAAATTAATATATTAAAAAATAATTGTCACTTCTTGTTTTTGTTATAAGAGGTAGAATTAGGTTTGTGTGGATTTGTTGATAGATTGCCTTCTTGCTTCTTCTAGGGTGTAGTTTTGCTCCTTATGTTGATGTTTGTTCTATTACCCTTTTTAAGGCTGGATTTGTGGAAAGATATTGTGTAAATTTTGTTTTGTCATGGAATATCTTGTTTTCTCCATCGATGGTAATTGAGAGTTTTTGCTGGGTATAGTAATCTGGGCTGGCATTTGTGTTCTTGTAGGATCTGTATGACATCTGCCCAGGATCTTCTAGCTTTCATAG
>NW_022196911.1:87984196-88015408 GCF_008632895.1 Mastomys coucha
TTTATGTCTTTCTTAAGGTCCTGTATCATCATCATGATAAGTGATTTTAGATCTGAATCTTGAATTTCCGGTGTGATGGGGTGAAAAGGGAACCTGATCTGGTATTGTATGGGAGAAAAAGGTTGAATCCCTGAGGGACAGCAGAAAGAATGGGGAGACCCTCCAGAATGTATCAGAGACCTGGGAGGTAAGAGACTCTCAAGGACTCAAAAGGATGAAATGTCCTACAAGGGGAAAGGGAACTGGTAGAGACCATCTCCAGAACAAAGACATGGCATCAAGTGAGGGATGGGTTGCCATCTCACCGTCAAAACTCTGACCCATAATTGTCCCTTTCTGAAAGAACTTCAAGGATGGAAATGGAGAGGAGCCTGAGGAAAATGAGATCCAGCACCCTGGCCCAAAGTGGGATCCAGCTCAAGGAGAGGCCCCAAGGCCTGACACAATTACTGAGACTATGAAGTGCTCACAAAAAAGGGACCTACTATGACTGCCCTCCAAAAGACCCAACAAGCAGCTGAAAGAGTCAGATTCAGATAATTGAACCCAACAAATGAAGAGAAGCTGCTGACTCCTGTGATTGAATTAGGGAAAAGCTGAAAGAAGCTGAGGAGGAGAGTAACCCTGTAAGAGGACCAGCAGTCTCAATTAACCTGGACCCCCAAGATCTCTTAAACACTGGACCACCAGCCAGGCAGCATACACTAGCTTATGTGAGGCCCCCAACACATATACAGCAGAGGACTGCTAGGTCTGGCTGGGTTCAGTCAGAGAAGATGCACCTCACCCTCAAGAGACTAGAGGTTCCAGGGAGTTTAGAGGTCTGGTGGGGTGAGAGTGGGGTGGTGACATCCTCATAGAGACAGGGGGTGGGGAGGAGGCATGGGATGTAGAACAGTCAGAGGGTGGACTTGGAGGGGAGTAAAATCTGCAGTGTAAAATAAAAGAAATTAATAATAATAATAATAGTAAAAGTAAAAAGATATAACCTGAATTTCATGTAATTGAGATATTTGAAACCTAGAAGTGATGGTAAAGTTACAACCTGATATGGGATATATTTATAAGGAAGCCAGGAATGGCAATATGTTCTTATCAGGGAAAGAAAGTTCAAAATCACATAGCTCCTCAGTAACAGAGCTTGAGGTTAGTCTAGACTACATGAGCTTCTGTCCCAAAAGCATCCAAACACACATGTGCACACACCGCACACACATACACACATACACACACACACACACACACACACACACACACACACACACACACACCAACCACATAAATGGGAACACAATAATGCATGAGGTATTGAAAATAAAAGTTATCTGGGATTCAAATTCATTTTTTAATTTGAAAATGTATAGTGATTATATTGGATTTCTGTTCAGCAAAGTCATCAGAAGTCAAATAATAATCTTTATGCATAATTTTTAAAATATCAACAAAGTACTGAAATATGTCTTTTACTATTTAATGACCCTTTTTTTCTTATGTTGAAGACAAAAACATGTGAAAGTAGAGTGTGTTCACTGAATGTTTATTTAGAATGTATTAGATAACATAATACCTGGTGTAAATAGCTGTAACTGTATTTTTCAAATGAAATTAGTCTGAGACAAGTGGGGTTGGTTCTCTAAAGGTGATACTATTGTAAAATCTATGAGATGCTCCTTATTATGAAACAATGCTTTCAGGCTATGTTTGAGAGGAGAGGAGAGAATTCGATTAGTTGGTGGGATTAGTTACATAAATTTATCATGACAGAATATAGAAAGCTTGAATTAGCACTGATAGAATGCTAATTACTAAAAATATGTTTATTGGTATGACAGTTCTGATTAATGGTACAACTCTTTTATATCTCTCTCTTCATCTATCTGTATCTGTATCTAAATCTATTATCATCTATATCATCTATATATCTATATATAGCTATATATCTACATCTAACTCTGCCTCTATCTCTATCAATCTAACATCTATATTAATTTCTATATACCTATATAGAAATAAGTGTTTAGATTATATATAAATATAAAAAACATCAATTTTCCATTATTACTAGACTTGCATATCTTTTTTAAATTCCATTTTCATTTTTGAAGTTGGTAAATGTGAACTGAAAAAAAAAATCTATGCAACAACAAGGATCAGCTGTTTTGTCCATTGGTTTGGTGTAACTATCTGCCTCTGACTATTTCAGCTGCTTGTTGGGTCTTCCAGAGTGTGGTCATGCTAGGTCCTTCATTGTGAGTGCTCCATAGCCTCAGTAATAGTGTCAGGCCTTGGGACTTCCCCTTGAGCTGGATTTCTCTTTGGGCTTGTCGTTGGACCTTCTTTTCAGCAGGCTTCTCTCCATTTCCATCCCAGCAATTCTTTCAGAGAGGAACAATTATGAGTCAGAATTGTGAAACCTGTTGTTGAATTAGGGAAAGACTGAAAGAAGCTGAGGAGGAGGGTGACCCTGTAGCTGTCTCAGATAATCTGGATCCCCGAGATCTCTCAAACACTGGACCACCAAACATGCAGTATACATCAGCTGTTATGAGGCCACCAACACATATATAGCAGAGGACTGCTGGGTCTGTGTTCATTCAGAGATGATGCACCTAACCTTCAAGAGACTGGAGGCCCCAGGGAGTTTAGAGGTCAGGTGGGGTGGGGGGTGGGGACATCCACATGGAGACAGGAGGTGGGGAGGTGGTATGGGATGTGGAGCAGTAGGAGAGTGGACAGGGGAATAAAAGATGAAGTGTAAAATCAATTTAATTAATTAAAAAAAGAAAACAAAAAATTCTATGCAACATTCACTTATTTTACCAATAACTTCATACAAAATTATTTTCTATATAACCTGTACATACAAAGAATATCTACATATGAGAAATATTATAATAGACAAGGAATTTGCTTGAGGAGCTTGCATTGTAGATGGGAATAGGCTTTGAATGATCAAATAAAAATGGAATCATAGAGTGAATAAGATCAGTTCAGAAATAAGGAGCAAGATCAATGTGTTTTAGGACATATGTACTTTCTTAGGACATGTTTCTTTCATTAATGTTGGCTTCTTATACTGTATTATATTACATAATCAGAAAAATCAGTGTTTCTGTTATTTAATTAGGAAATTATTTTATATATAGCTATTGGTAGAATGAAATTTTGATACATGCACACATACACTTTTGTGCAATTTAATTAATTAGTTAATCATTCTAATTCATATCATTGACTGTGGCTGAATATGCACATGTGCTATGACCTGGATATTTTACCTGTGCATTATCAATGGATATTAAAGTCTAAGGAAATGTGAATGTGAACTTGGCTGGACTGAGAAGATTTTGCTTGTTAAGTAAAGTGCATCACTGCATATATATCTAGGAGAGTGTTTCTTGAAAGGATTAACTAACAAAGGAAGATCCAATCTGAATGTGGTGTTTGCAATATTATTGGGTGGGGACCTAGTTAAAATAACACTGGGAGATGGACAAAGCTCACTAGTGTGGGTGCATTATCTGCTGCTTTGTGATCACTGTGGTGTCGAAGACTCAGATTTGCTAAAAATTTCCTGTCATGGTGGCTGAAGACTCTGATACAATATGGTCCTTTAGTCTCTTTTTTATTAATTATTTTTGATACTTTATAATAATTTATTACTTGTTGATACTGTTCTTTATATGGGGTTTCAATCCCCTTCAGCTCCTTCAGTCCCTCCTCTAACTCTTTCATCTGTATCCCTGGGTTCAGTCCAATGGTTGACTGTAACTAACTGCATTTGTCCCAGTCAAGTGCTGGTAGAACCTCTCAGAGGACAGCCATTCCAGGGTCCTGTCTGAAAGCACAACATAGCATCATCAATAATGTTGGGGTTTGGTGCATGCACATGGAACAGATGGCAATTTGGGTCGGTCTTTCGATGGTCTTTTCTTCAGTCTCTGACCCATTCTTGTCCCTGCATTTCCTTTAGACAGAAAAAATTCTGGCTCCAAAATTTTGAGATATGTGGGTGGCCCCATACCTTAACTGGGGGCCATGTCTATCTATTGGAGGTGGTCTCTTCAGGTTCCATCTCTGCACTGTTGGGCATTTCGAGTAAGGTCATCTCCATTGGGTCCTGGGAGCATCTCACATCCCTGGTATCTGAGACTTTCTAGAGGTTCTCCCTGTCCTCCACCCCACACTTCTATAAATTCCATTAATTTTCCTGGCCTTCTGGGATTCTCATTTGTCTCTGCTCCCATACCTGATTCTGTCCCCCTTTTTTCTTACACCTCCCCTCTCCCAGATTCTTCTCTCCATCCTTCCTCAGTTGAGAATTCTCTGTTTAGCTCTGTCACTCATTTTCTGATTGGGTTAATTGGTTTTCTGGAATCTAACTTCTTGAGTTCTGTGTATAGTTTGGATATTAGCCCTCTACTGGATGTAGGATTAGTCGAGATCTCTTCCCAATCTGTAAGCTGCCATTTTGTCTTAGTGCCATTTTGTCTCATTTTGTCCTTTGCCTTACAGAATCTTTCAGTTTCATGAGTTTTGTCAATTGTTGACCTTAGATCCTGAGACACTGGTGTTCTATTCAAGAAATTTTCCCCTGTGACAATGTGTTCAAGGTTGTTTTCCCACTTTCTCTTCTGTTAGATTCAATGTATCTGGTTTTATGTGGAGGTCCTTGATCCACTTGGACTTGAGCTTTGTACACGGAGATAAATATGGATCAATTTTCATTCTTTTACATGCAGACTACCAGTTAGACCAGCACCAGTTGGAGGTGCTTTCTTTTTTCCATTGTATGGTTTTTGGCTTCTTTGTCAAATATCAAGTGTCTAAATGTGTGTGGGTTTATTTCTGGGCCTTCGATTCTATTTATTTGATCGACCCATCTGTCTTTGTACCAATACTGTGTGATTTTTATCACTATTGATATATAGTATAGCTTGAGGTCTGGGATGGTGATTTCCCAGAATTTCTTCTATTGTTGAGAATTGCTTTCGCTATTATGTTTTTATTAGTTTGGTTAGTTAGTTGGTTTCTTTGTTTTTTGTTTTTTTTTTTGTTATTGTTGTTGTTGTTATGTTTTATTGGGTTTTTGTTGTTGTTGTTGTTATTCCATAAAAAGTTGAAATTGCTGTTTCCATCCCTGTGAAGAATTTGGTGAGATTTTGATGGGAATTACATTGAATCTGTAGATTGCTTTTGGTAAGATAGCCATTTTACTATTTTAATCATAATGATCCAATGAGCACAAAAGATCCCTTTTACTGAAGAGGTTTGTTTAACAATGAAAAGTCTGAATAATTTAAAAATGCATGTAGAACAACTTCATACAAGCCTTACTCTTAATAGCCTAATCCACAAAAGTACCATTAATAGTAGAACAGGTAAATCATAATAATACATTATAATATAGTCATTCTGATAAGTACCATGTGGCATCAAATCTGAGTGGATTGCACCTGCATGTATTATTGTGGATTGGTATCATGTTTACCAATATATATTCAATTATATATATATACATATATATATAATTATATATGTTATATATATATACATATATATATAATATATATAAATATATATATATGTATATATATATATATATCAGTTAAATTTTTGAAATAAATGTTTTGTGTTTTTTTATTTTTTATTAGATATTATCTTTATTTACATGTCATACGATATCTCCTTTCCCAGTTTCCTCTCCAAAAAATAGAAAAAAATAAAAGAAAAGAAAACAAAAACAAAAAGAAAAACAAACCCCTGCTCCCTCCCCCATCCCCTTACTCACCACCCACCCTCTCCCGCTTACTGGCCCTGGCGTTCCCCTACACTGGGGCATAGAACCTTCACAAGGCCAAGGGCCTCTCCTCCCATTTTTATCTTTAAAAAATGGTAAGACTTTTGTAAGATTTTAAACCAAGTGTACTTAATTTTTGTTTTTCCTCTTTTACTGAGAGTAGATTGTTTTCTCCTGCACTATACCCTGATTACATTTTCCAATCCCTCTAACCCTCCCAGTTCCAACCTACCTCCCTACTAAACAAAACAACAAATGTAGTAAGACAAGAGAGGAACCATAACATCAAACTTGGATAAAGCAAACCAATGGAAGAAAAAGAGCCAAAATGAAGCCAAAATAATTAAAGACTCACTCATTCACACACCCAGTATTTCACAAAATTACTAAAACGATGTAAGTTTTTTAATATAGATTTTTTTCTCTTACAAAGTATCTTAATTGGGTTTCTATCGCCCACTCTGGGCAGCTGATAAGTACCTGTAACTGCAGCTCATGGGACTCTAACACCTCTAGCTCTTTAGGTAAATTATACTTAAGTTCCCACACAGATGCCCACTACATATAATTTAAAAAATAAACAAAAATTTAATTGACTTCTTCTATCTAGAGCATGTAAGCCATGACTGGATGAATGAGTGAATCTTATTGAACAAATGAATCAACCATAAGCACTAAATTACTTTCAGAGTAGTCAAAGGAATTATCAAAAAATTTAATTAATTAATTAATTAATAAAAGGGAGAAAACAACCTAAAAATCTACAGTGTCAGCAATTGTCTAGTCTAAAACCTTGTTTTATTTGTCAAATTATATGTGAGTTAAATGAAAAACTGTCTTCATCAGCAGGGGAAAAAAAGTGATTTTAGTGACAGGCATTCAATATTTATAAGAATAGTCAAGTAAGAAACTTGAGCATCCCTAAGATGTTACTGGGAATCTCATTGTAGACTGTCAGTCAACGTAATTGACATAAAGAGAAAATAAAATCTATTCTAATAAAATGCTGAGAGTCAATGTTAATAACACATGGCAGGGAAGTCCTGAGTCTCTGTAATGCTCTAAATGCAAGGCCCACTCTTCCTGTTCCTAGTTCAGGGGTCCATGTCTAACACTGTTTTCCTACAGGACTGTTACAAGGGATTAATGTGCTAAGTATCAAAAAGAGCCAGAGTTCTAAGCAGTGTTATGCAAAGATCACAATGATATACTATTCCATGAGCCTCAAGGCCCTTCTTCATCCTTGGGCTAAGTTAAGGTTTTAGTTAATACAGAGAGAGCAGCAAGCTGAGGATGCTGCCGGGTTTTCACAGAGTTGTATATTCACCTGTGTCTCTATCAATACTACTGATTGCCTTATAGTAAAGGTTGTTTGTTTGTTTGCTTCAGAACAGTTTTTATATCCACAGAAATCTGAGCAACAGAGAGGGATCCGTGATCACTTCTTTCTGTAAAAATCAAGCCTTCTGCTCTATATCACTTCCATATTTTCGAATAAATCCTTTATGAGATTCCTTTTGCATAATTCTTAAATGTAAGGATTATATTTTTGGTTTATTATGCAGTTCCTTTTTCTTCAGCCCTGGGGTTTAACTCAGTGCTGTTCACAGCTACAATGGTTGCAAGTGATCTTATAACCTTGAGTTTGTCCTTTGCTCTTATTCTCATGTCCTTTGTTCTTTTATTCTCCAGTTGCACCTGGTATTGAACCCAAGACCATCCTAGTTCATGTTAGGCATTGGCTCTACAGCACACTACAGGAGCCATTGGTTATTCATTTTTTTTTTTGTACAATGTCCCTAAGTTTGATTTGGGGATATTTTCTCAATTAAAAGGAGCTATGTGTTTTGAACAGGAACTGCTAGAGGGTAAGCAGTGAGTTTTCCGTGGCCCCATGCCGCAGCCTAGTAAATGTCAGTCAGTATAATGACTGGGTGGTATTAGATGTGTTAAAGTAGACCATTTATACAGAGTGGTTTCTATTAGATTTTTTTCCATTTCAAGGTTTGTATTTTTTCCATTTTTATCAAAATTCTTAGTATGTTATATCATTTTCCCCTCTGTACATGTCTGTGTGGTATACATGCCTGCATTGAATATAGTGACATGTTTTTGCATATGTTTGTCTGCATGTGTGTGTGCCTATGGATGCTCGATGCTGATGGGTATCATACATGATCTCTCTGTTCCTTATATACTCAAGGAAGGTACCTTACGTGAACCCAGAACTCACCCATTTTGCTAATCAAGCTAGCCAGCTTTCTCTGAGAAACACTGTCTCTGTTTCCCATGTGTTGGAAATATAATCAGACCCTCACACTCATCTGTTGATTCAGTCAGCCCTCCCATTCATTTAGTCCAAATCACTGCATGCTCTCTGTTTGGTCTTCTCCCTATTCCCTGTCATATCATCTTGAATTTATTCTTTAAGACTGTTATTATCTCTTTTTCTTTGCATTCTACTACAATGTTTTTGAGTATATTAAAGCATTTGCAACAGAATCTTTGTGTAGTTTGTATCACTGTATACAACTTATGGATTTCATAGTTAACATAGGCCACTGTTCTCTGACATAAGAATCAGAATTTTGCACTGGTGTTTTACTGTTTCATAACTGTTACTCTGTTTTCAATGTCATTTCAACCTCCACTCCATTAATTTAAAAAACAACAACAACAAAACAGATTTCCACAGCAGCAGTGTTACTTGCATCTTCACTATTGATTAAAATAAGCACACTTATTCCTTCAAACATCATTTGAATGTCTTAATTTCTTTTAAAAACATAAATCAACATGATGATTACAACTTCAAATAAAATATACAAGCAAGACTTAGTATAATAATAATATAATTAATATAATTATTAATTTTAATTCATAATGTTTTGAAGACTTTTGACACTTGCTTCCCCTTCCTTAAATTTTATGGATACCTGTATATTCCTTGGGTTGGGTTTTCAAATTTGTATCTTCAGTTCTTGACAACAAGGGATGCTAATTAGATTCTTGATAGTTTATTTTCATGACAAGAAGGATTTATGTCTATTTGTAGAAATAGCATTGGCTAGAAAAGAATTCATAGTTTAGTTTAATCTCAAACTGACTTGATGAAACTGTAGCATAGGGTAATTGGAATAGCATGACTGGTAGAATCACAAGAATGGGTTCTTTGCACTGATTTGATTTCACTGCCTTGATTCCACATTGTCAAATGCACTCCGGAAAACAGTCTTTCAATCTTCACAAGGACACTGCTCTCTCCCTCCCTTCTTCCCTCTCTCTCTCCCTGTCTCTCTGTCTCCTATCTATCTATCTATCTATCTATCTATCTATCTATCTATCTATCTATCTATCTATCTGTGTGTATGCGTGCTTGTGTGCTCGTTGCTCTCCGTGTCTCGTTCTCCTCCTTCCCCCACATATACATGCACTTCTAAAGAAATTCAAAGATAAAACAAAGAATGAATTATTGGTCCTGACTTTAGCATTTAATATCAGTTTTTCTTACATTGATTGTTTATCAAACTAGTCTTTGTTCATTAGTTTTCCACACTGAAAAATATACTAGTTCTGGAGAGAGACTTAGTGGCAAAAACATTTTCATGTTTGCTTCCCAGCATCCACACTTGGGGCTCATAACTATATAATTCCAGCTTTCTTGAGATCCAAAATTTTGGGCCTCCACAAGCACCTATATACTTGGCACACCCTCACACAAATATACATGCACACACACACACACACACACACACACACACACACACATTTTTTTTAAGGTACAGAAATTTCCCTTTAGTTTGAAAAGGAGAATTCAGAATAGAAGTAATATGAGAAGGAAAATGGAAACATGGGAAAAAGAACTTGAACTAGGGAGGGAAAAGCTCAACACAGAAGAAAAAAGAGAGAGACAGCATAAATAACCCCAAGGTTGATCAAGAAGATCTCAAATAATCATATAATTTGATATTATATTTATCTTACATCTTAATATTTATTTTGCATATATATCTATACGCACATCACTTCATGGTATAGTGCTGGAGATCAGAAAAACTTGAGCGAGTCAGTTTTCTTTTTCCTTCTTCAATTGATGCCAGTGATCCAATTCAAGTCCTTAGGCTTGGCAACAGGTGCTTCTACTCACTGACCCATCACACTTGCCTGGAAGTTTGTGTTAACTTTCATGTCATTAGCATGGCCTACCTTGAATTAATTATACATAGTCTCTTTGTTCAGCAGTTCTGCACTCTAAACAACTACATAAGAGTTATCTTCCATTTCTATTTCTTTTCTTTTCTTTTTATATCAATACACATTCCATAGATTTTGGCATACAAAAATGCATTAATTTAAAATATTACTGGAATTAACTTATTATTATTATTATTTATTTAAGTTTTATTTTAGGCCATGTTTCGACTGTGCCAAGTTGTTATATTTAAGATGTAAAAGTTTCCAGATTACTAGATAAATTAGTTGATATTTCTGCTGTGCTTAATAAATATTCTTAGCTTAATTCTGGGTCACTCTTAGAATAATGTCCAGAAATTATACTTGTAACATTTGAGCTCTACTGTTGAACACTAAAATCAGCATAAACATATTGTGCATTCTTAAAATAATTTAACTTTTATGTAGAAACTGTTAATCTTTGATGTCAAGCAATGCTAATTTTTCCCTTAAGTAATTTAAAATATAATTTCCCTGTGGATTATAAAAGCACTGAAGTAGACCATATTGAAAAAGATCAACTTTACTTGGGCAAATGAATGACATCCTTCATATAGCCTGAGAACAAATTGCCATGGACTAATGGAGTTTCCCTTATAATCTATTACAGTTCAACCTTTATTCGACACATTTCTAAACCTGAAGTTAATTAGAACACACAAACTAGCAGATGTAAAAGCCTTGGATGGTATTTATAAAGTGCTGAAAATTTTCTTCAAAATGAAAAATATAGTGAAAGAAATAATTAACCTTGATTATTTGTATTTTCAAAGAAATGTTGTCATTTATTTGCCACTTTTATGGAATCATAATACCAGAAGCCATCAGAGGCTATCTGCTGAGTTAGATTGATGGGTACTACATCAATAGCCATTACGGATAGGCACATGCCTTGCATTTATGAAAAGCAAAATGATGTTACATCAGGGACTCTAGTTCATTTGTACGTGTTTGCATTTCAAATGCTCCTGTGTGTGGAACCTACTTGGAGTTTTGTAATAGTCTTGCTGATAGTCATATTAATATAGAGCACTTACCATTGTTTAAATTGTGAAATGAACAGCAGAGTTAAGTAACTTCAGAGGAGTATGCTGTTGCAAGGACAGCATGAGTGTTGCGAGACATTTAAGATGAACTGAGAGTTTTATTTATATATGCACATGCACAGACATGCATACATATACATGTACACTCCTTTTTCATGAAAATACAAGATTACGTATTAGCTAAGATTATGAGATGCTTTCAAGTATTGATCTTGATGCTTAGTTAATAATTTTCTGTGATACTGCCACTTCTCTATACCATAAAGTTATGAACAAGTGACCTACTACAACAAATGATGTACCTGAATAAAACAAACAATTGTTTGCTTAAAAAATAATGGCTTCCATCATCATGACCACCATCATCAATATGTCTCTTGCTGTTGAAGAGCTCTATATCCTTTCTAAAATATTGCAAATATATAAAAATTAGGAAAATATCACAAAACAAAAACTATATAACCATAAGACCATAATCCAGTCAGAGAAATTGGATGATAGAAATATTCCAGTTTTCTAAAAATTTCTCTGAAATCCCTTTCAGTCATTACCTTCTTCCTTCCATGGAAGGTAGGCACCATCCCAACAATCAGATGAATCTTTTCAGTTTTCTCTATTTTGATATTGAAATTATTCCTCAAAATGCAACTTACCTTTACTTATTTAGAAGTGTGTGAGTATTTTGTTTGCATGTATGATTGTATAATACATGTGTGCAGATATCTGTAGAGGCCAGATGAAGGAGTTAGGTATCCTGAAACTGAAGTTACAGATGGTTATGAACTACTACAAGAGTGTTGAGAACCAAATTCAGATTGTCTGCAAGAGTGCTCTTAACCACTTAGCCTTCTCTCCAGACCATTAATCAAGTTTCTATTGGTAATTCTTTGTACAATTGGTCTGATGGCTTTTAAATTAAAAAGTTATAAAAAGACACAAAGGTAGGTAGGTAGGTAGGGAAAGCAGTGTCTCTGGGAAGAGTTTGATGGGTGAATATGATCAAAACATGTTGCATGAATTTTCAGTGAACTAATATAATTTTCTTAAGTACAGATGAAGTAAATTCAAATGTAGTTATATAAATGTATGTATGTGTGCTTTTACTTAACATTATGCTTATGAGGTGAATCTATGTTATTCTTAATGGTGTGTTTTGTGTACATAGTGTGCAGTTTATAGTATGCTAATGTATTTGGGTATTTGTGTGTGTCTGTGTGCACTCTATAGGAGCATATAAATGTGTATGCTTGTGAAGTTCAGTGGTCAATGTAAAGTATTTATACCATTTTGCATCTTATTTACTTTCTGAGGCAGGGTCTCTCAATAAGCATGGAGCTTACTGACTGGCCTAGGCTATCTGGCTAGAAAGACCTAGTGATCCTCCTGCATCACTGATGCAGACATGAATTGTCATGCCCACATTTCAATGTGGGTGCTGGAGATCTCAACAGTGTCTTCATGCTTACATGGCAAGTATTTTATTCAATGAGACACATCCCCATTCTTATATGATTAGGGTAGAACAGAACATTAATAGCAATATGTATCTCTTGCTTGGTGATCCTGGCTATAATCCAAGTATCTTAATCAATAAACTTTGATTCTTATCATGTTGACATGGTAGAAGTAAAAAAGACAGTTGTTGATTGGCATGGTTCCAAATGAAGGCTCTTTTCCCAATGCTTTTGTGGAAGCCTTCTTTCTGTGTTTACATGTCTAGTCATGAATGTTCTTGTCTTCTTCCTTCTTTTTCTCCTTAGTATCTTCTCTCCCGTCTTTAACCTCATCATATGAGATCTGCAATTAGCTTATGTAGCCCACATTCTTCTCAAAGATCCCACTTCCATATAACATCACAGTGGGTCAAGCATTTTACACATAAATGTTGGAGGAATACAGTTTCTCAGTCCATAACAATTCAGTTTGTTTTAATACTGATAGACAAATTTTAACTTTTAATGTTCTATAAATGTGAACATTTCTGTTTATGTCTGCTTCTTAATTATATATGATTTCATTCTTCTTCATTAGATAATGTTACCCTTGCAAACAATTATTCTGGCATAACCTTTTATACCTCTTATCCCAGTATTTAGGAAATTAATCCATAAGTATTAGAAGATCAAAGGTTTCCTTAGAGTCAGAGCTGGCATGAAGCCAGCATGGGCTACAACAAGTCCTGTTTCAATAAATAAATAAATAAATAAATAAATAAATAAATATCCATTCATATATTTGAACAAATTTTCTCCTAAATGGCAGACTATGGACCTCTTTTCATTTTACATTCTAGTTTTATTCATAGCCAAGTTAGAATGTGACTAGTAGCTTTACTTTGTGATTTGAAGTCACAAAGTTATTAGAGATCAAACAATTTTTTTCTATTTTATTTGGGTTGCCATTGCTTGGTGTTGGCTTAGGGTTGTTTTGTCACTTTGATTTCTTCAATACTGTACTGTTTGCTTTAATATCATAGACATGTCTGTGTTGATTTTATAGACACAAAATTTCTATATCCTCATGAGTTTGCTTTTTTAAGAGATAGTGTAGAGCGACCACTTTTTCAAATCTCTGTCTCTCTATCTATCCATCTGCCTCTGCCTTATCTCTGTCTCTATTTGTCTAGCTATCTATGTAATGTATTATTTATATCTTACATGCTAAATTTATGTATATATTATATGAATTTCTATATTAAATTTATAGCATAATATGTACATTCCTTAAGGCAACTATATAACAGTACTGTTTAATTTCAATAATATAAATACATATTGTATGGATTCAAATAGGATTATAGACTAAGTTTATTAAATCAAAACATAGCATGGAAAAATTTTCTTACCATTCACTCATGATTTTGTAGTCTCCCCTGCTGCTATCTTACTCATACATTATCCCTCTAGGTTACTATTGATCTGATTCTTATCACCAATTAATCATTGTGTTTGCAAATTCATGATGATATATTAGGGGTTTTTTTTGGACCATGTTGATGTAGTTTTCCTTTTTCTCTTCTTAAGTTCAACATTTCCTTACCAATTCAATTATATCTCTTAATATTCACATAATTTAAAACTTGAAAAATCTATCTATTCCATCCCTGTATAATTTCATGTATCCAGAGTCATTATACTTGCATTGTAGACTTATGTTGACCTATGCAATAATGATGAGATTCATCAATATTGTTCTTGGATTTTGCAAAATCAGATTTAGCAGATGTTTCATTTGTGAGTATAGCCTATTATCCCTTATGAAAGAAAAATGACCATTGAATATATTCTACAAATTATTCTTTTCAAGATTAAACAGGTACAGTGGAGTCTATTAGGCATCAGATGAATAGAAACATGACCACACTTAATTGTCATGAACACATTATTTATTTTAGTGAGGAAGAAGGGGACTGAAATAATTATTACCAGATTTGTGTATCTGGAAAGAGTAGTAGAAAAGAGCTAGGGAAAAATTAAATTTTTGTTGCAGAGTAATGTGACTATATATATATATATATATATATATATATATATATATATATCAGGAAAAATGTGTTTTAAACATGGTATTTCATGTTTCAATCCTTTTTATTATTTTTCAGATTATAGTAAAATTGTATTTCTTCCTTGCCTTTCTTGGCTTTCCTTGCTCCAAACCCTAAAAGATATACTTTGTTCTCTCTCTTGGCCTTAGATATATTATGCTAGAAATAACCTCCTCATTCTGATTAGAGTTACTTATATGTATTTTTTCAAGGCTGACCATTTAGTATAGGATAAGTAACTGGTGTGCTCTTTCCTGGGTAAGAAAATTTAACCCATTCTCAGTTTTTTTGTTGCCTGTATTTATAATAATTCTTTGATAATTTCAATACATTTTGATCATATTCACCTTCCCCTAAATCTCCCAGATCAACATCTTTCCCTACCTGCCAAATTTGTGTTCTTTTAAAAAAAAATCCATCAAGTACAATTTGTATTGCTCCATATACTCTTGAATTGCACATTTCTTGCAGACATTGAACAGAACAGCAAAACAATAATGTTTGCTTTATAAAACTTCAATAAAGCTGTAATAAATATCCAGCGCAAAGATAATGTTAAATTTATTTCATAAAGGAAGTACTTTATAATATGGACAATACATGATGAGTCTCTGACTAAGGCTATGAAATGAGAGTCATATTAAGGAGAGATGTGCTAACAATGCATTCACAGCACTTTATTATGACTTAGAGTTATGTTTAAGTTGTCACTTTTTGTTATGGTTTTGTCAGGCATAAATATTATCATTTGTTTTTTCCTTTCTTTTTCCATAATTTTTCTTTTTTTCTAATTAATTATTGTTTACGCCAGTGTGCATCCCTATGAGTCAAATTTTGATTGGTTAAATCCAGTCATTGTTGTGTGACTCCTTGAATTTAGTTCAATTCTAGACATTTAGTTCATTACTGAGATATGAGTAGATAATTTTACTAGACAGTAGAAATAGAATTCAGTTATTTTCATTAATTGATTCAGGAAGAAGAAGAGGAGGAGGAAGAAGAGGAACGAGAAGGAGGGGGAAGAGGAGAAGGAAAGAGGAGGAATACAAGAAGGTATAGGATGAGGGAAAGGAGAGAGAGACTTAAATGAAATAGAATTACAGAAGTTTTATTTTATGATTGACTTCTACCCAAACATGAAAAATTCAGAGTGATTTGTAGTTTAAAATTAAAAAGAGTACAAAAGAGGGATAGAAAGTTAAGATGGTGGAAAAACAGACTATACATACATAACCTCATGATTCACAGCAAGGTTAGTATTTCTTTGCAACAATACCAATCAAGACAATCTGACAATTGTTAAAGAAGAAAGAAGACACACAGAGACCATTTTAACAGGGCAGTGTGTTCAGAAAGCCCCTTACAAATGTGGTCAACTGGTACTTATTAAAGGGACAAACAAAATGCAATGAGGCAGGGGCAACTGTTTTAAAAAGCAGGCCAGGAAAAATACAACAGCTAGGACAATTTAGCCTATATTCAACCAGAAATTTTCTTGTAAACTTGTAAAACATTTTCAGGGTAATAGAGAAGAAAATGGATGTCAACTGCTGGTTTGTAATAAGGTTCTAAATGCAATACTCAAAATGTGATTCATTGAGCTTGGCTATAGTTCAGAGATACTCCTAGAATCTCCTAGCATTCCTGAGATACTTGGCATAATCACTAGCACAAACACACAAGAGTCTTTTACTTTACAATATATATTGTAATAGAGGGAGTGCCAATTTACAAATACCAACAGTTCTTAGTCGGATGGGAGAATGATGCCTGCTAAGAGACACTAAAATGGAGAGGCAAGTCTCTTGCCTATTTTACCATTTCCATCAAAGGACTATTTTGTGACATCTCTGACATAGACTCAACCCTCCAAGTCAGTCACATCCCAAATAAGGTCTACATGTTTCAGGAAGATTTTTTTTCCTTTTTGATAATACCCTTGTTTATTTCATAATAATCATTTCTAAATTCCAATGTGTTTATTAGTTTATTTCTTCAATTAAAAACTCTTCAAATTTTAAATCAGTCCCATCAGCTTCAATCACTTTCTCTGCTGGCTGTATTTTTATAAAAACATACATGCATATGTTTTGGCCACTATCACCATGCCACTTGCATCTATCTGTCTCTCTTTCTGTCTCTCTGTCTATCTGTCACTCTGTCTCTATCCCTCCATATATTGATCTGTCTATCTATCTATCTATCTATCTATCTATCTATCTATCTATCTATCTATCTATCTATCTATCTATCTATCCAGAGATATAGATACATAAATATAGGTTATATTCTTTCATTGAGTGTTGTAAGATATAAAAGGATTACCATTTGAATGCTTCCCTTTTCATCCTTTCAGACTCTCTCTGTCAGAATCTTAACAGCAGCCAGAGATCATCAATAGTCTCATCTTTCAGGCAGAGCTGACAGCCCCTCTTTGATCCTGTACTGCATGTTTTTTCCTTCTCACCCCAGGCTTTCTTATTGTCATGACACTGCTCTCCATTGGAAACCTACTTAGTACAAAAACATTTGCAACCCAGAAGTGTTGAAGGAATATTGCTGCTGAGGCACTTTGATCACTGAGGGGTGAAACTTAACTTTATAGCTTGCTCTGTCCCTTTAGTAAACAAATAAAATATATTTCATCAGGAGCTACTGTAAATCTTGGAAGATCAAATGCCAATAAAGATGATACTGTATTTTTAAACTTATATTTAATTGACTTCTTTTGATTTTATCATAAGTCAATCATTTTTGTTCCATATAAATTTACCCTTTCTAGTTCTTTGTTCTGATATCTAGGAAATCCATGCTACATACATCATGATCACATTTTGTTCATTACCCTCTTCTTGATTATCAGTTTTATACTCAAAGCTTATTCAACTGAACTTCCTAATTTTATCTTAATATAGTCTTTTAAATTTTAGCCTTTTGTTTATGTTTTATTGACAACATATGGCTGCATAATATAGCTTTTTAAATTTAGTTGTATTCTGTTTTAGCCTATTTGCAAATGACTTAAACTTTGAAATCATTGGTAAACAAAGAACAGCATGATTCAGTATTTCATGAGAGTTGGAATTCTTTCATTAGTAACCACTTCTAGATTCCCTTTCTCACCCCCAATGATGTTTTTGAAACAAACACTTGAAATAAAATTCTCATTGTGGTTATTTTGGTGGCTGAGTAAAGCAGGATGCTTGGGAGGTTTAATATCTGTTTGTTACTGTCTTTACTTTTGTTATAATTCTCCAAATTACCACCTTTTAAAGGAATTTTCTCATCAGGTTCATTCTTTTTGCATGTAGGATATAATTTCAGTACATGCTAGTCCCTGGGATTGACTCTTCTGCTGTAATGGCTATTGGACACAAAAATAATACCCCAAAATCTCAGGGTTATATAACATGTATTCATGAATCATCTGGTCACAAATGAACTTCAGTTATTCCCATACAATATTCTTTTCCTTATTTAGAAATTTTCTCTATTTGCAATGAAGAGAGTAGTAAGTAATATTTATAGAGCAAAGCCGTTTCCAGATCACGCCCTGAAGACATCCTACCCAGTTGTATCACTATTTTTACAACTAACATGCTGTGATTTATCTTATAATAGAGAAAAGCACTCAAACACTCCATAATGTTGGACAGGCATGGGGAGGGGGGAGGCAACAGGGGTTTGTTCTTGTTGTTTTTGTTTGTTTGTTTGTTTGTTTTTTGGAGGGGAAACTGGGAAAAGAGAAATTTACATGTAAATAAAGAAAATATCTAATAATAAAAAAAGAATGAATGGCCTACCTATAAAGTATGATGGCCTGTGGAGAGGACTTTCCATCTCCCCATTATTTATAGGGTGAAGGTTTAGTTTGTGAGACCTGGGTCCACCCAGATCAAGTGCTGTATATCATTACATGACAATATCTGGCTGAGAAGCCCCTGTATGGATGAGACCTTTTATCAGCCTCCCTACTCCCCACACTTCTTCCACAAAAGTAAAGTCAGCCTCAGCCCCCTGTCTTGCTCTTACCTCTTGCTCCAAAGAAGGATCTCTGTCCCCCTCCTTATGTTCCTGCTCCTGCTGCTACTGCCTGTGCTCAGCAAGTACAGGCAGAAGAAGGGGCTGCTTCTGACTCCCCTGAATCCCCTGACTCTCCTGTCTCTACTTGGAGTCCAAGTCAAACTCATACTGTCTACTATTGCCTTATCCCTCTGGACTATGGGACCCCCAGATACTCGAGGAAAACAGTTCATGAAATATGTGCTATTTGAGAGTAATGATCTTCACAATTGGAAGCTGCAGAACCCACCATTTATAGATAGACCATCAGCTCTCATGCGTCTTCTAAATACAATCATACTACTCACTTGCCCACCTGGGGTGATTGTCAACAATTGTTTCAGGTCCTCTTCAGGACAGAGGTGAGAAAAAAGATCTTCAGAGCTGCCTGGAAATTGTTTCCGGGAGCAAATGGGCTACCCATTCAAGTTCAGGCTGATATCAATGGAGTCTTTCCTTTCACCCAACCCAACTGGGATTTTAACATGGCTGAAAGTAAAGAGAGACTCTGAGTCTACTGCCAGATTCTGATGAGGGCCTGTGAAAGGTCACTAGATGGCCCACAAGTTTATTCAAGGTGATCCAGATGATTCAAGGTAAGAATGAGAGCCCCAGGAAATATCAAGAAAGACTAATTAAAGCCTATAGAACCTATATTCCTTTTGAACCAAAAGCCAGAGCTCCAATTAGCTGTGAACATGTCTTTTATTAACCAAGCTGCCCCTGATATCTGATGGAAGCTTTAGCCAATAATGGCTTTGCAGCCTGCCTCTGGCATCTTGGAATGGCAAGACTTGGAAAGAGGCTTCAAGGGAACCCCTGCCTCATGGGTTCAAGAACATACCTACCATGTTTGAGGAGACACTATATAAGGACTTGGGTGAGTATCTGTGGGACTACTCCCAAATAATTATGCCCTAGTATGTAGATGATATCCTGATCTTGGTCTGAACTTGCCAGGAGACCACACAAGACCTGCTATAAGAGCTGAGTGACCTTGGCTACTGAGTGTCTGCTAAAGAGTCAAGGCCCATCCTTGTCAGCTTGAGGTCTTCTATCTGGGGTACATATTGAAGGGGGCCTGGCCAACACATGTTGTCTAATGCATGTGCTTTAAATCAGACCTACTAGCTCACTTCATGGTCTCTCCATCTTTGTAAATGGTACGGCCAAACATGCTAGACCAGAATAAAACACTCTTCATGTTTACATACTATTTGAGTCTGGGGTATCATTTGCCAGTAAATCATAGACCCTAGCAAGGGTCTGCATCAAATGGGCTGAGGCAGAAGAAGGTCACATAGATAGATTCTGGTAGACAGAGTTCTTGATAAAGTTGTTTGACATTTGAAAAAAGGCTTTATAACTTTGTTCAAGAGGTGTCCTCGATTAGGAATAGGGTAAATTTCAATCAGAAAAAAAAAGTATTTCTTTAATACTAACAGTAGCATGTGAGTGTGTGTGTGTGTGTGTGTGTGTGTGTGTGTATGGGTGTATGGGGAGAGAGAGAGAGAGAGAGAGAGAGAGAGAGAGAGAGAAAGCCAATCATCCACAGCTGTATTTGTAGAAGACACAAGAATACTCACCTAGCTATTCTCACTGATTCACCTCAGAAATTCAGAATCTTTCCTCCCCTTATACTTTATAGATTCTTTGTGAATTTTATACCATGCACCACAACCCCATTCATCTCCTCGTACCTTCATATCTGTCCTCTTCTCCTGTAACCTCCCCCATAAAAGAAAAAATAATAATAATAGGAATAAAAACAAGACAATACTATCTCACTGGGGAAGCTATGTTATGTCACAATGTGTCACACGGTACACCCTCCTGCCCAAACAGCCTCACTTGCAAATGTTTATTGCAATGATACATGGCTCTGGTTCTCCAGGAGGCCTTAGTTTCTATTTTAATAAATGGAGGAAGCATTTTCCTGACAACAACACAGGTATAATACCACAATTTGACTCCTACCTAGTTCTACTAGCATCCATTCTTAAAAATTCTGTTGGCATGCCTACATCTCGACATTGCTAATGCTTTGGTAAATGGTTTTCAAACACAAAAAAACAGTTGAGGCCACCTTTCTAAAATGTCTTGAGAGTTAGACCCCAATCCCACTCCAAGGCATCTGTGGAGAAAAATGTTTTGGATAAAGCTATCTTAAGCTGTGAGAAGGGGACAAACAACTAGATCTCTTATCTCAGATTAGAATTGACTCATAGGATCAATGTTTGTTTAGGTTAGAAAGGTGATTGTTTCCTATCCAATTGCTTCAGACTTCCATATGTTCCTCTTATTGTCTAAACAAACAAGTTCCCAACTAAAATGTTGCATCAAAAGAATTCAATATAGGAGAACATGTATGCTGCCTGACATTGGTTGAGAAAGAGGATGTTTCAAAAATAACCCATAAGTAGGACCAAGAACAGAAGCCATGAACTCTTGTTTTCTGACACAGTGCTACTTTTTTACTTCAATTTACCACATAGGGCTCCTGAGTGGGAACTCAGTTCCAAGGAGAAAGGTTTGAGGAAGAGGGAGAGTCTTTCTCTTGTAAAACTGTGTGTGTGGATTTTGTATAGAGGGGATATAAAATAATTCCTCTCGAGGGTGGCACTTGTAATTAATTTGTAAAAAATATACTTAATGTTTATTGCCCAAGTCTTAGATTTATCAACAATGGCAATGACAGAAGTGTGTTTTTGAAGATATATCAGGTTATAATCAAGCACCTAGAAAATTGTAATGCATGTTCAGGCTTCATATTATAGGTTTCATTTGCATAAGAAGGCAAGCCAAAATAATGTTAAATGCTACTATATATTGTTTGAAGGAGAAATACTTAGTCATGTATGCATTTTTGATATGCAATTTCTTCTAAATACAGCCAAGAAGAAATGGAATCAAATGAGAAATAACCTCATTTAATGACAGACTAACAAATAGAGACAGAGAATAGAATTAAAAATTTATTTTTATACTTGCTTACTTGTATGGGAGCTACATAAGCTAATAACTTTAAAGATCTCAGATATATATTTGTAATAGGTACAAAATTAATATCTCCATAAGGTTTGTTTTTATTTAAGTTATGTTCACCTCCCAGAGTTGTGTGATAATTAAATGAAATCTTATTAATTATAATATTCTGTTAAGTTCCATAGATTTAAAAGTTGTTAATTGCTATGCTAAAAACGCTATCATCTTGTCCTCCTTACATATTTATAGAATAGATGAATTCATAAGACTAAGTCATACATATGAAATAAGTTCATTTTCCCAGTTAATTGTCATTTTGTTCTGTCATAAATATGAAGGCAGTTCTGAGTTTGTAGGAAATGAAGCATCAGTTGGAATTTGAGAAGCTAGTTAATTGGTTGACTTCTGTCCTAGATTAATTATTAATAACCAAACAATTTTTTTCTGGTTGGCTGTTATTTACTTGTACAAATTTACTCAAATTAATTTCACCACATTAAAAATTCATTTAGTACACAGTTGTTAAAATGTATATCTGTTTCATTACAGTATATTATAAAAGAAACCTTAGATTGAAACTCTCAGTGGTACCAGGGATAAATTGACTGTCCTTCCATTTTCTTTCAGCCAAAATGTTATAACATTTATACCTTAGTATATACAATTACATCCATATTACTACAGAGACACTTGCTTAACTGTGTTCATTGCTATTCTATTCATAATAGTCAGAAATTGGAAACAACCCAGATGTCTATCAAAAAATGAATGGATAAAGAAAATGTTATGCTTATATAAGGGAATATCACTCAGTCATTAAAAAGTGAAATTCACAGCTAAAATTATGGAACTAAAAATATTCATTCTATGTGTTATAGCTCATATACCAGGAAAAAAAGAGAACTTTATTGTTAATAATACTTTTCTTTTGAAAGACAGAAATGAATAGCAGTGATTTTAAACCAATAGCATTACAATGAAAGTGCCAGTTGCTGTCTCGAAGTGTACAAAAACCTCACTAACCAAAGGGCATACCCTGGCAGGCTAGAGGCCCCTGGCACATGTATAGCAGAGGACGACCTTGTCTGGCATCAGTGGGAAAGGATACAGTGATCCTGTAGAAACCTGATGCTCCAATGAAGGGGGATGCCTGGGGACATTGGGAACATCATCTCAGAGATGAAGGGAAGGAGGTATGGAGTGAAGAACTCCAGGGGCTAGAGACCAGGAAAGGCAACATTTGAAATGGAAATAAATAAAATAATTAATTTTTGAAACAGACGAAAACATTTATATGTATGGGAAACACTAAATGGCATATTTGATTCATATTTATATACAATACACACATATACATGTGTAACAGTAATAATTATAAAATAATAGGTAATGAAATAATACAAGAGGAGCTGGAGAAGGAAGAGTATGGAGTGGATTAGATGAATACAGACCTCATGTAGGAGAATCACACACACATACACACACACACACACACACACACACACACACACACACACATCTATATATGAGATTTACTGGAGACACCAAGTAATTCAGGGGTTGCCATCCAGACTGTCATCTGCCTTTCCATAATTCTGTGTCCTAGATAGATCAAATTTAAATAAAAGTACTTGGAGTTGCTTTTTTCCTGGAAAATAAAGTGTTCCCTTCCCCCATGACAGCAGGGAGCAGTGTCCCAGAAAGCTTACTAGAGAGTGCTACATATTGCAGAGGACAGTACCAGCCTGAACTGAAGCACTTTGCATGGAAGGAGTACCTGTACCATCTCAGAAAGCCAGCCAGCATTGGTATTCCAGTCTCTGACACAAGGTCAAATGTCTTTGTTGGTGTAGTATTCACAAAAGAATAGTCTATGCTGCTATGTTTTCCATTCAACCACTGTAGAGCGCTTAAGGGTTTTGAAAACAAGACTAACATTTGTTTTATGTATGGGCCTCTATCCCTACACTTAATAAAACTGTGTCCTCTTTGTTAGGTTTCGCCACTGCACAGTAAGCCCCTTCAGGATGCTGGAGTTTGTTTATCTTTATCTTCTAACTTCTAACACAAAGGCTATGCTGAAATATGTACTTGCATTAATGCTAGGAAATTAAATCTGGGTGTGTAACACTGCATCCTCTGATGCTTTAGTTTGATTATGTTCTTCCCTTAATTGGTTATGGAGACTCTAGAATTCCTAGGATATTCTCTTAGAGGCCAGTAATTACCAGTTTCATATCCCCACTGTTTTCCACATTGAAAATACCATTGGAACTTTTCATTTGTTTACTATTACAATATCAGTGCATATATCATTGGTTAACTATATATCATTGTTGAAAAGTATAAACAATTGGAAAATGAAGAGTTTTGTTTTGTTTGTTTGTGTGTCCATTTTTGTTGCTGTTTTTTTTTTTTTTTACCAGAAATAACTAAATCCAAGCTATGATGTTCATCCCAGGTGAAATATGCAATTGATAATCAATGTTGTATTTTTCTTCAATGCCTCATTCATTTTCTTCCTAAAGTAACATAACACATTTGCTACAGAATTAAAACACATAACCCAGAATACTAATGCAAATGCAGATTACTGTGAAGATTATTCATTTAAAAATTGCTAAGTTTCAACTGATTGACCACAGAGTAATAAGCCATCCAGTCTTCTATTCTGGGATTGGAGAGATGCCTCAGAAATTAAAAGTACCATGTGCTCCTCTTGCAGAGAAATAGAATTCAGTTCCTAAATAAACTCTGAGCTGCTCACAATAGCCTATAACTCCATGTCCAATGGATCTAATATACAAGTCTGGTTTATGCACACACACACACACACACACACACACACACACGAAAATAAAAAAAAAGTACTTTAAAATAAATTATTCTTAGATTAATTTTCCTTAATAACTAAAATCAATAGAAAATAAACTTTTGAGATGAAAACAATATGATAGTAATTGTTAGTACATGAGGAATGTATGCTTGCAATTTTGTATCTATGGAAAATCCATTAGGACTTTTCTCTGGCCAGGTTTCTTTATTGCACAATAATCTGGGAAACCAATATATAGAATTTGAAATATTATTTTTTGCAAATAATACAGGGATAAATGTATAAATTCTTCTGTAACCATATTTCTCAATTCCTGATGACTAACATCTGAATCATAAGGAGATGTCTTTTAACTTTTTATTTTACAACCTACTCCATTTTGAAAAGCCTCATCTGGATTTGTCTTCATTTCAGCAATTATTTTTGAAGTAGAAACCAAAGTAAACTCTACCAAGTTTGTCTAATTACATGACAATTACTCAATGTGGAAGTTAAGATTAGTAAAGCCTAGAGAGATGAAACATGGAGAGAGACCTTGAAAGGATGAAAGGGGGTGGGACAGAAAAAAAGGGATGAATGTTTAGACATTAAAAGGAATATTGTATTTTATTTCATTTGGTGGTAGTACTGGTGCTGCTAGTGGTAGTTCTGGAGGTACCGGTTATCCTGGTGGTCCTAGAGGATGCTGGGGATGCTGATAGTAGTGGTTGTGTTGGTGTTGATGTATGTTTATGTACTTTTGAGTGTTTGTGTGTTTTTGTGTGTCTGTATACATGTGTTCAGGCAAGAAGACATTACATGGAATTTCTCAAGCACCTTTGTTGTTGTTTTTTGCTTGTTTTAAAGAAAGGAGAGAGTTTACTAAGTGTGAAGATTATTCATTTAAAAATTGCTAAGTTTCTACTGATTGAAATCAGGCCTTCAGTGGTCCCATGCATCACATGTGGCCCAGCTCCAAGAGCAGAAGGGGGAAAAGCAGAATGAAAATGAGATTCTTGGTGCATATTTATGAGTTACTAATAATACCATCTTCTCCTGATATAACACAAGATTTCCAAACATGGTCTCTTGGATTAATAAAGTTTAGGTGGACTGAGGGTGGTCAGTCTTTTCTGTGTTGGTTCCTCTCTTATGTTAAACTCTGGAACCTCCTCTTTTGGTCTTTTCCTGCTATAAATCATCCCTGAAAGCTATGCTCCTAAAAACATTCTTGGAGTTCAGAAGGACAACAAACAATCATGTTCTATAAATACTTCCATGACAATAATGAATATAGACCCAGAGTGAGAAGGACCAAAAGGCATTTCTTATTTTATCTATTAGTCAGAGTGGAGGCATTAGATTTCCAATTGTAGAAGTTGTCAAGAATCCATCTATCATAGGGAGTTTGGTTTGAAATTATTATAATCTGACAACATACAAATTTTATAGAAATAAAATACAGTGTTTAGCTAAGACTGGCAAAATTATGTAAATCACTTAAACCTTTAGCCGTATCTTTTTTCAGGAGAGTCATTCTTTCTAGCTTGTTCTGGGGAGTGTGGTACTGATGCACCAGCTTTGCACTAATGAGCTGCAGCAATATGTTTCTTTAATATGCGTTCTTGCGATAAAAGTAAGTGCGTAACCACTGTAGTTATCTACTCAGTCCAAATGATAGATTGACAGGTGGGTATATATATATATATACACACATACATACTTAAATGGATAGGTAGATATGTAGATAGATAGATGTTATATTAAGAAAGAGGAGGGTTTTCTGAAGTAGTAAAATACATGAACATATGAAAAACTAAACCATTCAAAGATTCCTATATGTCAATCATATAAGTGTAATAGTAGCTTCTGTGTCACATATAAAACACTTGACTGACATATCATTACATACTTGGAAATATGCCCTCATTTGATAAACATAAAATAAATCAAGAATATAAAACCAAGTGGAACATAACTCCATCTTTCTAACTTAACAATATCTTCATGCCCTGTTGTTTGCATTGGGCAGTAATGCACAAAGTATATCACAAACTGTCTTCTACTGTCTTGACTCTCTCCTAACATTATGTCAATTCCATGTTTAATGGAAAATGAACTTAGGCCAGGAAGAAAATCAAGAGTCAACTTATAAATCATATGTGTATTGAATTACTTAGTGACATGCTTTATATGCATATAATTTAAAGACTGGCTTCTCTGATCTCAACCAAGGATTAACATCTACAACATTCCTATCTTGTCAATAGTTTGATCTCCAATTTATATTCCTCTAATTTCTATCATTAAAATACTTGGACACACTGGCAGGAAAGATGGCTCAGCCATAAAAGGCTAGGCTGACAATCAATAAACAAGAAAGTTGTACATGCAATGAAATACGTTTCATGGATGGTAATGTTTTTTGAGAGAAAACATCTAATTTCCCTTCTTGTTCCCTGTCATTTCAAGCAGATTTTATAACCTCTTGCTATCAAATGCCTCTCTTTTCTCAGTGTTCTAGTTAAGGTCCAAACTATGAGAACTTTAAAAGGGATATCTGCCCCTGACTTCTGCACAGATGTACACATTCTGCCTGTGGACATTTTTAAACTTTAAATAAATGGTAGAACATCTTATAAAAATGCTGATGATGCTTCTTTTACTGAATATGGTGTGAAAAACCTAATACAATGTATATGCTTGCACCCACAGAATTATTACTTTTAAATAAGTAAGTCATTCAATCATACAATGAGCAATGATTGACCTGTATATTAGCAAGATCCATAAAGGGCCAAACAGATCAACTATAAAAAGCAGATGGTGATTATTTCAGAAGTTCTATGAAATATCAGAACATAGAGCAAATGAACAGCAAACATGAAATATACCCAAATCCTTACAAAGAAATACACATCACAAACAAAGAATTTATAGCTGAGGCTACAAGTATCCAAAGAACTACTGAACGGCTGAGGCTACAGCTCTGTTGTAGATGCTTACCAATCTGATCTCAAGAAGCATCACAAACGTCACAGTGTAAAACACAAAACTTCAGTTATAAACAGGGCTAATGGAAACACTAGATGTTGTGTTTGATATCATTTATATTTTTTAAAAAAAATAGAAAAATAGGGATGAATTACTGAATCTACTCTTAAAACGAAAGCATTTTATAGCCATAATCTTACATTGGTAAAATCTTTATATTTTGATAAAGAAATGTGGATATATCTTGTTATATTGGTATAGAATTTTGTATATAGATATGAGCTTACAGTTTTCATTGTATAAATCATTGCATATTGATACAAAATTTAAGATTAATTCTGTTACAACATAACATATTTACGTTTTAACTCTTGTATAGGTATTAAGCCTATGCAACTCAGTTAAGAATACAAGGTCTATCCCCAGTCCTTTTAATGGATACTATTACAAACTGCTTAAGATTATTAAGTAATGCAAGTAATAGTCAGACAGTCAAAGTCATGATCATGATCAGATATTAGTCTAGATCGTCAATAATATACTTATCCTGGGTTGAACAGATAATAGGTATCTGAGACAAGCAACATGTGTTTGTTCAGATACGCTATAAATAGATTGTCTTCAAAAGCATCTGAGATCAAAAGAATATGGTATTTAAAATTATTTAATTATTATAAGTTTTTTGACTATGAGACAAGGGTGCTCCTGACAGTATACTCATTCCACTTCAAAGAAGATGATGAGCATTAATAAACTCTAGATGGAGTTGTTTCACTTGTGGCAAGCTAGCTACTGAGCAAAGACCATGTTCATGCTTTAAATATCTTGTATATTGTATGGACAAATTACCTGACAAATAAAAAAGTTTAAGGCCTCTGGCTTAGGCAGGAGATAGAAAGTTGAACACATGGAAGGAGAAAGCATTCTGGTGAGGGATTCTTGAGTCAGAGATGACAATATAGGAGCACTGTACAGGAGCACAAGGAACCAGTCATATGGCAGAATGTATTCTAGAATAAATGTAGTACTTTAAGTTTTAGCTAGTTAGAGCTGAGTGAAGCTATATGTCCAGGGTATTTGTAAATATATTTTGAGTCTGAGTCTTATTTCTGGGAGCATGAGGCAAGGAGGAAGAAATAGGGCTTACATCTTGCATACATTGAGGAACAAGGCAGTTATTCACAAGAGGTCTCACCCTGATCATATTATGTCAATTAGATCTCCCTTACCATTCACGTCCCCATTCCCTCTCCCTCCCAGTTCTCTCCCTCCATCTGCTTTTTATGAGTATTGTATTCCCTGTTCTAAGAGAAATTTAAACTTTCTTGCTTGAGTATTCCTTTTTATTTAGCTTCTTGGGGTCTGTTGTGTAGTATTATACCTGTGTTATGTAGCTAATATCCACTTTTAAATGAGTGCATACCATGCATGTCATTTTGGGACTGGGTTACCTCCCTCAGGATGCTATTCTCAAGTTCCATCTATTTGCCTGCAAAATTTATGATGTCTTTTTTAAAATAGCTGAATAGTATTCCATTGTATTGATGTACCACCATTTCTTTATCCATTTTCAGCTGCTTCCAGTTTTTGGCTATTACGAATAAAGGTGCTATGAACATAGTTGAGCAAATGTCTTTGTGACATGTTGGAGCATCTTTTGGATATATGCATAGAAATGATATAGCTGGGTCTTGAGCTCTTACTTCAAAAGCCTGTACTCCAAAAAATTGGAAAATCTTAAAGAGATGAACTATTTTCTAGATAGTCCCCATTTCCATAAGTTAAATCAAGATCATGTAAACTATTTAAATAGCCCCATAACCCCTGAGGAAGTAGAAGCAGTTATTAAAAGCCTCCCACAAAAAGCTTATGGTGAGATGGTTTTAGTGCATAATTTTTTACCAGATGTTCAAAGAACTAATTCCAATACTCCTCAAACTATTCCACAAAATAGAAACAAAAGAAACATTGACAAACTCATTTGATAAGACCACAGACACCCTAGAACTTAGTCCATACAAAGACTCAACAAAGAAAGAAAATTTCAGACTATTTTTTCTTATGAACACTTATTCAAAAACAATAAAATAATTGCAAACTGAAATTTGGAACACATCAAAGACATTATCAATCAAGATCAAGTAGGCTTCATCTCAAAGATGCAGAGATGGTTCAATATGTTAAAAAAAATCTATCAATGTAATCTACCATATAAACAAATTATAAGAAAAAATTCATGATTATCTCATTAGATGCTCAAAAAGCCTTTGATACTTCAAAGGCTTCATTTTAAATGTATTAAAGAAATCTGGGATAAAGAGAATATACCTAAACATAATCAAAGTAATATATAGCAAGCCAATAGTCAGCATAGAATTAATTGCAGAGAAACTTAAAGGATTTCCACCAAAATCAGGGATAAGGAAGACAAGGCTGTCTACTCTCCCCCTATCTAGTCAAAATATTACTTAAAACTCTAGCCTAGTTGAAGTCTAGCAAATAAGACAACTAAAGGAAATCGAGGGGATACAATTTGGAAAGGATGAAGTCATAGGAAAACTTTTGCAAATGATATGATAATATATATAAGTGACCCCACAAATTCTTACAGAGAACTCTTACAGCTGATAACTTCAGCAAAGTGGCTGGATACAAAATGAGCTCGAACAAGCCAGTAGCCCTTCTATATACAAATAATAAACTTCCCAAGAAAGAAATTTGGGAAACAACACCATTTACAATAATAGCCCTGAATAATATAAAATATCATGGTATAACTCTAACCAAGCATGGGAACAATCTGCATGAGAAGAACTTCATATCCCTGAAGAAAGAAATTAAAGAAGATATCAGAAGATGGAAAAATCTCCCATGCTCATGGATAGATAGGTTTAACATAGTAAAATATCCATCTTACCAAAAGCAATCTATAGATTCAATGCAATTCTCATCAAAATTTCCACTTAAGATCATGTAGACCTAAAAAGAGCAATTCTCAAATTCACATGGAAAAATGAAAAACCCAGTATAGCCAAAACAATCCTGAAAAAGAAAAGAACTTCAGAAGTAATCACCATCCCTCACCTCAAGCTGGACTACAGAACAATAGTGATAAAAAAACTACATGGTATTGGTTCAGAAACAGATATGTTGTTCAATGGAATTGAATTAAAGACCCAAATAATAAACCAACACATCTTTGCACACTTCATTTTTGGTAAAGAAACCAAAACTAAACAATAGGAAAATGAAAGTATCCTCAACAATTGGTGCTGGACTGACTGAATGCCTACATGTAGAAGAATAAAAATAGATCCAGCATAAAATTTATCACCCAGCATAAAACTTAAGTCCATGTGGGTCTAGTTTCCTTTCTGATGCAGCTTGTTCCCACTAGCACAGAAGACTGCTATTCACCAGTTATGCTTTATAAAGTTCTATGTTGTACTCAGCAACAAGAGGCACAGTACACATCCCACAAAGCAAAGATGAGGAGGTAGGCTTTTCCTAGCAATATGATTCTCAACGGTTGGACACAATGCTGAGTCTTTTATTCAGATAAATGAGGTTAAAAAGGAGATAGATAGATAGATAGATAGATAGATAGATAGATAGATAGATAGATAGATAGAGAGATAGAGAGATAGAGAGATAGATGAATGTTAGATGAATACACTGCCAACTGGGTGAGTAGATGGATGATACATAGATTCATATATATATATATATATAT
>NW_022196911.1:88015418-88053827 GCF_008632895.1 Mastomys coucha
ATATATATATATATATATATATACATGAAGAACCCCCTACAACCTTAGGTATTAATCATAGTCTACCCCTTATTGCTAACTTCACTCCCTAGAAAAGAGAATTGCATAGCTCTGAAAGAAATGAGTTCTGCCTCTTCTACAAGTATAAAAATGGAGTGAGGGATGACCTTTTCCTTGGGAAAAATAACAGAATAGCATAAAAATTTAAGAAATTCTGAAGGACAAGAGTAATGTGAAAGGCTAGTAATCAATTCAATGATTCTAAAGCTTTTGATGAGAATAAAAGTCAACTATACTCTTGAAGACTTAAACAGATTTTGACTTCTATATTCCAAATTCATATGTGGAAGTCGTGAATTATTGTGAGTTTAATAACTAAACAAGAGACAGTTCAATGAAGTTTCACAGAAGCAGATTGTACCTGGAGCATAGCAGAGAATTTTCAGTGTCTCAATATGGGAGCTATTATAGCCTTAGTCTGGGTGCTATAGCTTCAGAAAATAAGTATCTGATCACTAGCTTCTAAAATTACAATAGCACAAATGAACAGAAAGTTAAACAATTTCAAAACAGGCTGTGAAAATGTGTATGTAAATTAAAAAAGAGAGAAAGAAATATAGTAAGAGATATATGTTCGCCACTAAATTTACATTATTTATGAAATGCCAAGGTAAAGTTTGAATACAGTATGGAACAACAAAAGAATAAACAATACAGCAAAGAGCCACTTTTTGCTTGGACTGAAAGGGCCACTCCATGAGATAGAACCTATCTCTGATACTATTCAGGAGGCCAAGTACCTTAGAATACATAGGACACTCCCCCTATGGAAACACCTACGGCTTTTTTCTGAAGATAGCAATAAAATGACTCCTAAAGGAATATTGCAATACACAGAGGTTCATCCATTACTCAGTCTTCATCATATATGCTTGCAGTAGATGATAATTAAAAAGAGATTCTCAATTGGACAACAGGAAGAGAATGAGAGATTTCAAAGCATTTAGCCCTGAAGGGGATCTCTTTATTGCACCTCTACAAATCCAGAATTTATGCAGAAGAGAAAGCAGAAAGGTTGTCAGGGTCAAAGGAAGTGGATGACTTCAGGAAACAAAACAAAACAAAACAAGACACATTTTCCAGACAAAACAACATGCACAAAAGTTATACACATTAAATCAGACAGAAATCCTTCCATATGAAGGTAAGATGGGCACAATGCCCCACCCTTAGCCAAGAAACCATTTTAAATGATAGCTGCTGGGAGAAGAAAAGTCAATCTTTGTCAATGGATAGACAGTGGGTTTTCCAACCAAACTGTCAGGCAAAATTTTATTTGTGCAAAAAATAACCCAGCATATTAATTTTCTTTGATACAAATGATCAGTACCAGGTATAGACTGGTAGGAACAAACAAAATCTTTGTTTATAAAATAATGTCTCTAGACTCAAGTCTTATAATTGGTGTAGCTAATGTAACCTGAAGGCACCATTGTTGAGGTCTTAATGCAATGATTTTAAACGAACACTATCATGTTTCACGTTCAGGTGGCAGAGCTAAGACCAAGAGAGGAAAGCAGGACATGAACAGAATTCAGAAACATTTTGGGCCCTTAAATTTAGATGACTTTAACTTAGCCTCTTTTTCCTTAAAGGAAATTAGTGATGCTTAAGGGAGCTTCTAAATTTTCACCATCAGAATAATAATGTGTATATGTGTCTCTGCATAGGTGTCTGTCTCTTTCTGTGTTCTCCAGCAGATAAGAAATATATTGCAGGGCTGTGGTGGCACACACCTTTAATCCCAGCACTTGGGAGGCAGAGGCAGGCGGATTTCTGAGTTCAAGGCCAGCCTGGTTTACAGAGTGAGTTCCAGGACAGCCAGGGCTATACAGAGAAACCCTGTCTCAAGAAAAAAAAAAAAAAGAAATATATTGTACAAAGTTTGGACATAGTTACCCAAGACTGAGAGATTCAACTACAAAATTTAAACTTATATCCAAATTAATATGCTAATTGATAGACATATATACACATTTAAATTTGTGTGTATTTGTGTGTGAATGGACTACCTAGAGATGTTTGAGATCTATAATAATATTTTTAAAATTGCAATTTATATGCATAGCTCTAATATAAATAAAATTGTATTTGAAAAATGAATATATCACATGAGAAATATAAACAACTAAATATTAATTGCTGCTTCAAACAAACTATTGAAACTTGTGCTTCTAGACACATACCATTAGATATTCACACTAGTACTAACATGACACTGGGATATATGTGTCTGTCTGTCTATCTATCTATCTATCTATCTATCTATCTATCTATCTATCTATATCTATATCTATTTGAAATTGTTACAATTGATGGAAATGCCAATTTTTATATCTCTCTGAGTTGTTTTTAACATTTTCTGAGAGTTAAGTAAGACTGTTAGGTAAGTATAACAAGTTTTAAACTAAATAAATTTATAAATTAATTGAGATATGACTAGGTTTATGATACCTTGAATGAACTGAATCAGAAAATGTTAGTTACTCATGCCACTACTGCACTGTTTATCATGTATTTTTAGACAGGGCTTAAACAAAGCTCTAGGGACTCAACGTTGGGTATAATTATTGAAGAATTTACCTGCCCATTATCCTCCATAGTCCCTTCTGATACTAGAAGAGCTCAACAGTAGGAAAAAACCTTCCATGTAAGTTCCAGAGTGATAGGTATCTGTCTCCTGAAAACAAAATGTGTTCTCATTTCTCTTGTTTATGTCCTGAGAACATGGGGCATTGGATAATATTGCTTCAAAACTATATTCACATATACTGCCTACAGGATGAACATACCTTTAGAATTTTTATCTGCAGCTGTTAATGAAAAAAATTAAAGGCTCATAATATCAGTAATTTAGTTTTGCACATACTTTAAGTTAAATAATCTTTATGTTATTTCATTTCACTAATATATTCACTTAAGATATTTTTGTATAAATATTTGAATGCATTGCAAGTATATACAGAGATATTCAATAGCAACACACACACACACACACACACACACACACACACACACACACACCACTTTCCTTCCTTTGAGATTAGCTTTCTAAAGGAAATAGCAATACGCACAGCAGCAATAAAGAAAATACAAGTAAAAGAGTATTTCAGTACAATGCTTCAAGGCAATTTGGCAAGTCACACGTTCATCATATTAACTAATGGCTTCTGAGCCTTGATACTTAGACTTTCATAAAAATAAATTGCTTTTCAATACTTAGTGCTGAAGTATTCATTAAGAGAAAGAATTCTAGATTCAGGACTTGCACAAGATTATTTTTAGGGTACGTGAAATAAAGCCAAACATTTAACTACCTGACTTGATTTTGAACAACCTTTGAAAGAGTCTCAACGAAAAGCACTGTGCTTAAGATACTTACTTAGAAGACTAAAATACAGTCATTTGATGATTTCAATTTCCCTTGATTCTACTGGCAGTACCTGTATAGTTTTGAGCTACTCGATTTCAAGAAGTGCTCCACAACAGAATTAGACCCAAGGTGAGGACAATATTTATAAGGGACATAAATGCTAAAATGACCAATACTGACTGCAAGCTATTCACAAGCAAAAAAAAGGGGGGGTTGATAAAGGGTTATTTACAGTGCTTTAAAAGATGGACACTATTTACTGCAGTAAGTCAAAGCTGGTATAATTCATGTGATAGTTATATTTTAATGTGACTTTGGAGATCTGCAGAACTTGTAATTTTTTTTTTTAACTTTAAAAGCTTGGCAATGGTGGCATTCAGGGGACAATTTTTAAAATTGTCATTCAGTTACCAGTTAAAGAGTTAGAAAGAGACCTTCATCCTTTCTTTGTATGCACTGCAAAATTTATCATTTATCAGGACACTCTAGAGAAATGCAAAATCTCCACAAATGGGCTATCAGTAACTTCACTGACCTCGCTAGGGTATTACAAGAAATTCTTCATCACACTTTGAAGGATTGCAGAATGCTGTTGTGTTCAGAGCTTGGGCATTACAAAGAACCCAGAGAACTTATATTACTCCCTTTAAAGACTAGAAAATAGTGTTACTGTTTTTTCACTAAGATCGATCTAGTTGTTCACAAAGCCTTCCTTCCATGTAGATGCCACTGTCAGCCTTCTGTGAATTGAGTGTGAAGCCCAGATCCTTGGTTTCAATTTCTTCCCTGTAGCTATAATGTTTCCCTCTTACCATTGCCCTCTCCATGTCTGCAGTGCTTTGCTTCCTTCGTAGCAGGTTCTGTGCCTATTGCAATGAGTAGCAAACGGCCAAGCAATATAGGAGGAAGGGCAGAAAACATCATCTTGTCCTTGTAGACAAATAGCTGATCGATTCATCGGGACACCTGAAAGGTAGATATCCCCCTTCAAAGCATGAAATTAATTCTATCTCACATTTGAAGACATTGGATTAAAAGATGCTATTTGAACATAAATTGGATCCAATTCATCATTATAGCTATGCTTTTTATTGCTATGGTAAGAAAATGAATGTTTCATACTCTGATTAGAATGTTTTCCACTGTGCCCTATGATCACTTCTCTTTACAAAACAGGGAAAAGATGAGTGGAGTGGGCATGGGGACATCCTCTTGGAGACAGGATGAGGAGTTATGGAATAAAGAACAGTCAGAGGGTGGACTGGGAGGAAGATAACAACTGGACTTTAAAAAAATGATGTAAAGAATAAGAAGAATAAAAAATAAAAAATGAAATGGAAAAAAGAAAAAATATTCATTCTTTTTGTTAATTTTACTGAAATGTTTTCTGAGGGGTTTTTGTTCATTGTTTTAGATTAATTGCAGGACATGGTTATTATACATTCTAATATAGGTTATGTGATTAACTTGATTTTCATTTTGAGGTTAAATGAATGTGACTTAATTTTCTTTTGTTGAAAAAAGAAAACAAAACCATAAAAAGAACAACAAATATAGGACAGTAGACAACAAAGAAAATAAACTAACCAGCATCACAAAACTTATCAAGATTGTTGCTGTAGAAATATTTATCGTTGTATTAAATTTCATGAAAAAATAAGGAAAAAAAATCAAATTCCAGAGGTAATAATAGCTATTCCTCAAAATATGGTGGGAAGGATGGTAAAAAGTTTCTGCATCATTACATTATGGCTTTCTCTAAAGTTTTCAGCCTAGTAGACCTGTACCCATTTCCTGTTTTAACTGCAATGTGTTCCCTACCAGAGGGATGTTGGTTTCAATGGAGTTTCTCCCACATATGGGGATCCTTATATTAGAGGCTGGTCACTTCTTTGTGTTTACCAGACATTCATGATTGAGCATCCTGTGGTTTTTATGAAGATTGTGTACCAGTGGCCCTGTTGTCACCTTCAGTCCTTATCATTGTTTTTATAGTGCTACAACTTATTTTGAAACAAATTCTTGTTTTTTTTAAAAAAAAATCAGTGTTTGCGCTTTTAAAAGTGCATGTATGGTGCTGGATGAAAAGCTGGTAATGAATACTGCACATTTCTAAGTGGTGAGACTTCTGCTCTATTCATCGATGAAGCCAATCACACTTATTACAGTTCCATCTTGTGCATTACTAATTATTTAACTTGTAGTTACTTGAGGTGTTGGACATTTTATCTTATAAATCTTGGCTTTTCTTCACATTTGTTTCAAAAACCTATGGTTTTACTTCACTAAAATTGAAAATAGATTCTGCTGCTTGGTTCTTCAAGTTATAATATGTGTCTATTACACTAGGAATGAATTATCTCTCCTAGGAAACGCTTAATATATACTGTTTATGTGATTTAAAACTAGTAAGTCGTAATGCTGGCTGATGGCAAAAGCTTGAGTTTAAACTCTATAATACATGTCCCTTGTGACTCTGGTCATCTCTGCAACTAGATCAGTATCACCTGCTTTATCTGTAATGTGGGAAAATTATTATAGTGAAAAGTATGTAACACAAATGTCTATGTGCATTTAGTTTCTCCATATTTTTGTGTTCTATACTTGAAGATTCAATTGATTACAGAGGAAAATTTATAACTGAAATAGCAGTTATTTTTGTCTAAACAACATGTACTTACTAGTCTTTCCATTTTCACTCAGGCAATAAGCATGGAATCTATTGTGTTAAAAGTAATGTGGAGACAGATGCGTTACAGCATGAGAGGACAGAGAAAAGATGTATACCACTTTATATAAGAGACTTGACCAACGTAGATTTTATTTATTTGCTGATAACATGATGGGATAAGATCTGAAACTTCACTAAGAGGATATAGAGATAAAAATTTTTATTTTTCAATACTACTCTAATAACTCTGATTATCTATATCTTATTTACTTATTAAAATAACCATGTGAGATTAGAATCATATTTGTCACCAACACTGAGATGAGGATGTGAAGTCATCATTTCCTCTTATGGTCCAAGAATGGTTCATTGTCACTATCAGTCCTACTAGAATTAAAATCACCTAGTAGACACAACATTGGGAGTATACACAGCATTGATTTCAGGGAGGATTAACTAATGAGGGATGACTCATTCCAAAGGCATCTTGGATTGAATATTGTTCCCTTGGCAATGGTATTCATTTTTTCTACCTCATCTTTTACACAGATGTGTGTAATCATAGCTGTATGTTCCTTCTGCCATGAGCACTGTCATGTTTTCCCCTCTGAGGAAGAATGCATCTACTTAAATATAAGGCAAAACCAAGTCCTTCCTCCCATATGTTGCTTTGTATTGGGTGTATAATCATGCAATGAGTAAAATTGCTTACACAAGCTCATATTAAGTTTACAAGTTATTCTACAAGATACTTAATAGACCTAAACACATTTTTCTCCCTGAGGAATAGAGATTAATTATCTTTTTAAAAATACATTAAGCAACCTTTCAATGCCAAAATACCTATACTGATCAGTAAGGTGATAGCTTTTATAGCAATGCCTGTATATGATATATATATATATATATACACATATATTATATATAAATGTATTATATATAATATATAATTATACATGTATATATATTAGGAAGCCCATTAAATATATTATATAATTATATAATATATATTACATATTAATATATATTATACATTATATATCATATCATATATATATGTATATTTTTCCCATATTATTTATGTCCAACCATATTAAGACAGTGGAAGGCCTGTGATTTAACAGGAAAAGGAAGGCAGAGCTAGGAGTTGCAGGGACAGAGAGAGATGTCCCAGGAGGAGAAGGAGGATCCAGCATGGAGGCAGCCAGAGAGGAAGAAGATTCTGATCATCCCTTCAGTTCTCCAATGCACATTTCCACATTCTATTTCAAATTTTAGATCTCTTTATCCAACTATTGTTAAGTGTAGATAATCTATGGCTCTTGAAGGCAGCATAGTCATCTAGATAGAAAATTTAACTTATACGAGCATGTGTCTAGTCTACACAGACTTGGGTAGATTGTCCACTGTGTAATTCTTCCATGATATTTTCAGATATCTGTATTCTGTACTCACCTTCTTCATCCTTCCTAATTAAAGCCCCCTCCCATTGCTTCCACTTTGCTTTTCAAGTCACATGTACCCTGTTACTGCAGAAAAATATTATTCAAGAGAAACAATGAAGGCTGGACCAGAATCTATAAAGCACTGATCTGTAAAAGTGTTTAACTTTGAAACTAACAAATTCCAGACAAGCCAATGTTGGTAATCAAAGAGTCAATCAACTGGCCTGCTCTATACTCTCCTTACATTGATGTTCACATCTGGCCTGCGGTTTAAAGTAAGAAGCACTTTGCAAACACCATAAGAATTTCATGAAAATGGAATGTCACTAAAAGCTCCATTCTGCAAATGCGTATGTTCCATTAATTAATTGAATTCATAAATACAATGGTATGCCTATAACTCCTTTGTGTCTTCACAAAGACTGCCTTAAATACTGAATAAATAAAGTCCTAGACAACTTTGGTTAAAACCATTTGGTTTAGTAACTCCATGTGTGTGCAATCTAAAAATTCATTTATTACTGCTTTTTAGTAGGTTGATTACAGTAATAATGAAAACCCTTGAGGCAAATAACTTATCTAAGAAAAGAAACCCAGGGTATACTCCTTTTTTCTCATGACCGAATCTTTGATTCTTGTTATTGTTTTCTCTTTTTAATTTGTTTTATGTCATGCTACTAAGAAGTAGGCGTAGGCAAAGCAATAGACACAGGAAACTCATACCCAGAAGACAATAAAACCATGAAAATAAATACAACAGCATAACCCCTTTTAAATAATAGATGCCATGATAAATGTGGTCTGCATATTATCAAAGAGATTTTCACAGTTGTGTTTGAACATGAAGTCTTCTCTCTGTAGACTCATGTGTGAAGATTTGATCACCATTTGTTAATATTGTTTGGGAATGTGATGGATTCTACAACAGGTGAGTTTCACTACAAGAAGTGGATCACTGCATGGGAACATTGAAAGTTTATATCTGAGACTATCACTCTGTTCCTTCTTAGATTCCTGGATGCCAACATCCAGTGAGCAGCATGCCTCCTGGCCTTGCTACCATGCCTTCCTCCTGCTGCTATGCCTTTCTCACTATCATGAAAAAGAATCTTATAGAACTGTAAGACAAAACAGACCCTTTCTCTCTTAAGTTGCTTTTGTGAAAAAAAAATTATTACAATAAACTATGAAACTCATTTAGCTATCTCATAGAAGCAGAAATGGAGTCTTATAACGAAAATACAACCATCCTTAGAACATCTTTTATGAGACACGGACAAGACTACATTTTAACTTGACTTCAGGCTCTCAACCATAACTCACATAGTTACAGAATTTTTTTATCGGTTATTTTATTTACTTACATTTCAAATGCTATCTCCCTTCTCAGTTAAACCCTCTATCCCCTTCTCATATCCTCCCTGCTTCTATGAGGGTGCTCCCCCACCCACCCACCCACTCCTGCCTCACCACCCTAACATTCCCCTATGCTGGGACATCGAGTCTCTATAGGTCCTAGGGGCTCCCCTCCCATTGATGCCAGATAAGGTAATCCTCTGCTACATGTGCAGTTGGAGTCATGGGTCCCTACATATATACTCTTCAGTTTAGTAGGTTTGTCCCTGGGAGCTTGGGGAGGTCTAGTTGGTTGATATTGTTGTTCTTCTTGTAGTGCTGCAAACCCTTTCAGCCCTTTCAGTCCTTCCCCTAACTACTCCATTGGAGTCCCCATGCTTAGTCTGATGGTTGGCTATATGCATCTGCATCTGTATTGGTCAGGTTCTGGCACAGCCTGTCAGGGGACAGCTATACCAGCTTCTGTCATCAAGCACTTCTTGGCATCAGCAGTAGTGTCTGTGTTCGGTATTTGCAGATGGGCTGAATCCCTAGGCTTGGCAGTCTCTGGATGGCCTTTCCTTCAGTCTCTGCTCCACATTTTGTCCCTACATTTCCTTTTGACAAGAGCAATTCTGGATTAATACTCTTGAGATGAGTAGTAGTCCCATTTCTCAAACAGGGGCATGCCTGTCCACTAGATATGGTAGTCTCTAGCAGTTCTCTCTCCACTTTGTTGGGTATTTTGGCTAATGTTATCCCTCTTGGGTCCTGGAAATCTCTAGGGTTCCTGCCATCTTACATATTTTTAAAAATTTTACTCAACTGTCTCCCAACATATTTAGAAGCTTCTTGATAGGCCCAACAAAATTAATAATCATACCAGTTTTAAAAAAATGATCCAAAGCCCTGATTTCCTATATACAGTTCAATCTCTGTGTGATTCTCCATCTTTGAGTTGGTTCAAAAACCTTTAAAACTGATCTATGACACCATCTCACAACTATACAGGCAGTCCATTTATTAAGCCTACAATAAATCATGGGAATGATGTATTCTAAGTGAGAAGTCCCAATGAAGAAATAGGAGTAAATATGGATTTCTAGACAATGGAGAGCCTTCCTCTTCAAAAGGGAGAATACTTGATATTGCTTGTAGTTGGAGGACAGCATTCAAAAAAACCTTTATTTAGTTCAGAACAGAGGTTTGTCTGACAGTTAATGAGAATTAAAGGCTGTGTCCTTACGCTTTTGGTTAATTAGTAACTGTTCTTCAAAACTTGGCTAAGTAACAGACATTGTATAAAGCTTACATAGACTATTCTTACTGCTTCATATTTGCTTACCACCTAATTATTCTCTAAAACTATCTTTTGACTAAGGATCACAGTTTAGAACCAGCTTAAGTATTTGTGTAGAGTCTAGGTTAAAGCTACTCATAAATATAGTATTCATAACCAAATGTACTTGGGATCTTTAAGCAGTATTTTTGTTTCAACTTATACTACCTTTATTGTTATTTAACATTACTCTCTTAAGAATACTTCTGAAAATAATGGTGCTTAAGCAGACTTCTCTGATGACAGTAATTGAGTTTGTCTCTCTAAAAAATCTCCAAATGATTGTATTGGATTGTATCATTAATTATCCAGTGTCCAGAATGATTTAAGACCACAATTTACTCATTGTTATTACATTCCAAACAACATAACTGATCTGCAGTAAAATCATAGTTAAAATAATAAGTCTCTCTCTCTCTCTCTCTCTCTCTCTCTCTCTCTCTCTCTCTCTCTCTGTGTGTGTGTGTGTGTGTGTGTCTGGTCTGTTTGTTATTAATATTTAAATCATGGTTTGTAATCCTGTGGTTCTACAAATCATTATCATCTGATGCTTTCATTTGCTTTTAAATAAAATCATGCTGATGAATATGTATTGGTAATTAGTTATTTTCCAACTTTATGCAGCACTTAGTAAAATTCAGTTGCTAACAATTAAGCCAGCGATAATGATAGGAAGCATTTAAAGACATATAGAAAATTTCAGAATATGGCTATGGATATTCCTTACAGTCAGCTGAGTATTGGATGTTTCATATATTGTTGCAAAAAAATAATTAAGTCATTTCGCAGACTCTCACATCCTATGTGAATGGCTCCTCTGAGTGAAGCCCTACTCTAAGGAGTGAAATTGTAAAGGGAATTTTATGTGCCTCCCTGGAAAGAACTGAGACTTGGTCTTTTGAATTGCAATTGTTCCTGCTAGCAAGAATCTGCAAATTCACTCTCATTTTCCAGCTTCATCATTTGATAGGAAAAGAATACTTGGCACCTGATGAAGCTCTCCCTGACTCCCAACTGGAGTTTCTTCTAGCTTTCTAAATTACTTGGCGCTAAGCAAAGTACCTCTGCCAAAAAGTAAATGACTCAATATTGGAAATGAAGCACATCAGCAAAATCCAGTTTGAGTCCTGAGATCACTCTGATTGAGACAAAGAGAGTTGCCTATACCTGAGAAGAAATTACTGCTCACAAAAAATATAGTGAAATTATAAAATAAAGAGAATTCCAAATGATTTATTTATTTCTATTTAATTTTATTTTGAGATCAGTGGTGGTGGTAGGACTCGGTGCCTTGCCAGCCTTGAACTAAACACAAACATCACTGGCCTCGATCTTCTAATCCTTCTAGTTCCTTGTCCCAGGAATTTGGAATACAGGTACAAACCATTACATGTAGATAATGTAAGGTCATATATTAGCTAAGAGCTTTGTGCATGCTAAGCAAGCACTCTATCAACATAATTATAACATAAGCCTTCTACATACCTTTAAAGATGTTAGTTTTCGTAGTAGATGTTATTTTGTTTCAGAAGAAATATGTGAGCCTAAAAGCTGTGCTGAAGCATAAAACAAATTATTAAGAATATTTTGGGAGAATATGTGCATTTAGCAATATATTTAACATAGTCCATATATTCTTTAACACAATTAGATTAATCATAGGCACTTTAAGCAGAAAATGAAAAATACTTTTAAGAACTTATTGTTTTTTATTTTTTATTTATTTTTTGCAGAAAAGTTTTTATTATTAATTATTTTCTTTTTTACATTCTAACTATTGACCCCTTCCTAATCCCCTTACTCCTCATCCCATTCTTGCTCCCCTTTGCCTCCGAGAGTGTGCTCCAATCTCCACCACCCCCTGGCATATTCCTTTTTCCTGGAGGATTAGGTGCATCTTCTCCCACTGAGACCAGACAGAGCAGTCTTCTATATGTGCTGGGGGCCTCAGACCAGCCTATGCTTTCTTTAACTATTCAACTATTTGATTACTGCATTGATTAATTCACCCACCATCTATTCATCCCTGTAGCAAAATGTTCTCTCATTGAAAGCATGCACTATATCAGTGATCTGCCATGGCTAAGGATAAAGAAATGAATAAAAACAACACACTTTACCTGAGACACAAAAACAGTAGCAAAAAGTAACATGTGAAAGAATATTCACTATATGAATTCTGGAATTTGCATCTTTTATACTTTGTGGGTTATGGAGAAGGAAAAAGTTATCTTTACATTGTCTGCTTTCATGAGAACATGAGGTATTGCCTGAATCAGCACCCAAGGTTTGCATATACACTGCACACATATGCCTGCTCTAGGATATTGGCTTACACTACCAAGAAATCCCCATCCAGTTATAGCAAGAGAGTGCAGAATTGTTGCTTCTCATTGTCCTGGATTATAGTATGATATATAATAAAATTTCAATCAAATTCAGTGTACATTGGAGAAATACACAAACTTGGTTGAGATTTCAAATTGCTTTCCATACAGTTCCAAAAAATATTTCATTGTAGTTATTGTATATTATTGTACAGTGGCTTATGTAAAATTGCATATTTTTCTAAAACTAATTTTCAAAGATATTTTCTATATCTCATTTACAAAATGAAATGCCAGCAGTTAAAATAGACTTCTCAATATTTTAATAGAATAGTCTAGGTAATTTCTATTCAGAATACCATTGAAGAGTGTGGTCTCTCAGAAGTTAGGAACTTTAGAATTAGAATTTATACAAAATGAATCAAATACTTACAAACTTGTATGGCATGAATAAAAGATTTTTAGTTCTCTGTGTTTTGTCTAAAGTATTCTTTTCACATTAATTTTATATTTGTATATAATAAAACTGGAATAATCTCTGTAAAGTTGAGTATCCATACCCTTACTTCATGTAAATATAAATGTTTATGCAAATATGGTATATACCATTACCTACAAGGCTATTATCATAATAGCCCCCTCCCCATCCTAGTCTGTTCAGGGAAATCTGCTTCAGGTTTGAATTTGTATTGGCAAATTTAATTTTCACCCTCACTAAAATATTTGATCTATGAAACATGCTGATTAAAAAAAAAAAAACCTGAAAGAACATCTATACTGGAAAGAAACTTTTGAATGTCACATATAAGAAAAAAGGTGTAAAAGGAATTATCATTTCTAGCTAGACTGTATAAAAGATACACAATCCAGGTATTTTATTTACAAGCTATTCGGCAGGTTTTAGAGTTATTCTAACTTGCATACCAGCCATATGCTCCTTGTCACATGCTGTCTCTCCTGGCCATGTGTTCATGTTCCATCTCCTCTCATGTTGGCCTCCTCTCCCTTGGATTTCCCTTTTCTTCCTTTCCTCTACATGTGACCCTCACATGTGACCCTCAGCTATGTAATCAAAAACCCACCTACTGTCTATTGCCCAGTCATATGCTTTGTTCATTTATTGACTAATTAACTTGGGGAGCAGCAAGGTATATACAACAAAAGCTGTACTTGAGAATTTCCTCATGGGGAACAGCAACCAGGTCTTGGGGGCCATTATTTACCATTTGAATGCATAGCCTCAGCAAACCAACCCCCTACAAAAAGTCTTTGTTTGATTTTGTATTCAGAATTCCCGTATTTTAAGGAGTTTTCAAAATCTAGAAAATAACTCAATACTAGCAATGAAGTTGTTTGAAGAGGCAACTCACCAAAGAAACTGCACAAATAACAACTTCAAGAAGATAGACTCAAGTACATTCATCATTAGAGATGTACAGTTCAACACCACAGTGAGAAATTGCAATTTTTAGAATGGTAAGAACTAAAACTCTGAAAGTCAATGTCAACTTCAAGTTGCTGAGCCTTTGAGGTTTTGATTGTTTTTTTTTCACTGATATTTTAGCTCTTTTTCATTGTTATATCTGTTAGTAATATGTAAATTTGAAAAATCTGATATATATTTTCTGTGGTTTTTTTATATCTACTTCATAATCTCAAGATATATATGAAATATTTCCAATAAAAATGAAATGTTCCCTTGCCCCATGATTATTTGATAGGATAAACTTTGAATTGAAACTTTTGTAGGTGGGTTGATATCCCTACGACTCCACTAGTAATCCTGTCTGGCTACAGGAGGTGGCTTCTTCAGGTTTCATATTCCAAATGCTGAGTCACAACTAAGGTTACTCTCATTGATTCTTGGGTACCTCTCTTATGCCAGGTCTCTGTCTCTTACTGGAGATTCCCACCCCCCATCTCTTCACCCCCATCAGTTACAAATTTTCATTCATTTTCATGGCCATCTAGCCATCTCTCCTGTCCTTCCTTACACCTGATTCTGAACATCTTCCTTTAATCTCCCCATTTCCCTCCCTCCCAGCTCCCTTCCTCCATCTTCCTCTTATGACTATTTTATTTCCCTTTCTAAGTGAGATTAAATATAACTATAGACTTAATATACAGTTTAATCACACAAAAGACTGAAGAAAAAATCTAATAAACATGTACTGAAGCCATAGAGAAGACAGAGAAGACTGTATTTTTTAATATCTAGGATCCATGATGGAATCATGCCGAGTCAACAAGTCTATGATGAAGAACAAGAAAACTATTTAAAAGTTTAAACCAAAACAGACAGAGTTATAGAATAAACAAAGCAAAGCAAAACAAAACCAAACACCACACAGAACAGGTTGAGAGAGGATACAAACATGAGAGGTCTACTTATAAACAAGTAGTTAATCATAATAATGAGATTTACTTCAATATGGTTGCTAAAAAAACAAATGCTAACATAACCTACACCAATAACAGTGACATGATGTTAGCATAGGACTTTCTCAAATAACACGATGCAAAAAAGAAAGGACATTGTGTCACATCAGAAATAACTATAAAATGGCCCAGGTGGTGTGCACTGGTAATCCCTGCTCTGAGTACAAACATGCTCATATGCACATCACAATGAATGGCTTCTTGTTGTCAGAAGAGTCCTTCTCTATTGACAGGCACTCCTTTCATTTTTCATATAAACACTCAAGAGAATAACATGTCCTTCCTTGTCTTCCAAAAAGTAAGGTTTTGTTTTGTTTTGTTTTGGGTTAGGTTTGGTTTTTGTTTTGCTTTGTTTTGCTTTCCTTTGCTTTATTTTGTTTGTTTCTAACTGGTCTCCAAACCCTTCTTTCATTATTGTTTATATTCTATAGAGAATAAAGGTTTATTTTTTTTTTACTAGGATGGTAATGTGCTCTAGGGGAAAAATAATACATCTTTCATGTACTGCTCTCCTGGGGACTATCCCAAAGTGTTGTCAGCTCTATATTTGTGGTTTATGGACTCTGAACCAAGGCTGTTCTAATTAGTTTCTATACAATCTAGTTCTCACCATTGTTTTTATCCAACACTATCCTGTTAACCTTTCCTGACCATTGAACCAAGCTGATTTTATTGTTATTTAGACTACTGAAGAAGTGACGCAGATTTTGGTCTTCTCACCCAGAATGTTCTCAGAATTCTCAGGATTTCTGGTGTGAGTACCTCCAAAACTCAGGCTAAATGAACTAATGAGTTTTAATCTTGTTAAAACACACACACACACACACACACACACACACACACACACACACACACACACACACACACACGGTCAAGCTGTTGAATCACACTCTTCAGTCATCCATACATGTTCTATTCATTCTTATTCTATAGGCCTATATTTTCAGATAATTTAAACTACTTCTTAAACAGCCTGACTTTGTGCTATGGTTTATAAGTAGCATGTCATTCACAAACACAATCACACTACTGAGAGGTGATTGGATCATTAGAGTGCTAATTTCATCAATGAGATATGCTATTGATGAATTAACAGGTAAATGAGCAGTTAGAAACTATGGGCACGTCAGTGAACTTAGATCATTTGGGAGCCAACTTTGAACTGAGTATGTTGTCCCAAAGCTCTTTCCCCCTCCCCTCCCACTTCTTTGTCCTTTGCCTTTCTTTCTTCTCCCCCTGGGCTTCCATGCATTTCTCAGGCACCATGAAATTATCAACATCCTCTATACATGCCCCCATTGTCACAACATTTTGATTCACTGTAGACTTTACTTAATGAAATTAGTCCACTATGGATTAAAACCTGGAAACCATGAGCCAACTAAACCTTTTTTCTGTTCAATTAGTTTTCTATGGTGGCTATTGTATTATATTATGAAAGAATAGCATCCTGGCTTGTTCCTGTTACTACGTACTTATTCAAATACTGTAAGAGATTCCATTGTACACATCAGTGTGATCTGTATGCTGTTCCTCTATTTAACAAATTTGCTTCATTGAACTGTCACAAACCAAATGAAGTATAGAATTTTTAATGGGGCAGACAAACTCTTCACCAAGATCTTAGCTCTTGATGAAAACTCTTCATTCACTGTGTCAAGGGTGCACATTAACTTTTTTTGGTAAGTCAATCAATTTGCTGAAGCATGTGGTCTCTCCCTATTTATGATGCCTTCCATGTCTTTATCTGCTGAAAAGTCTCTTTTACATCAATCAAAATCTGTCTCAGATGTATTCTTCTAGATATAACACTCTAATTATCCTAAGTTTTCATTGGAACAGAAACAACTTGTACCAGTTTTACATCAAGTCACCATTGTATATGTGTAGATGAGCCAAGTATGTGAACTTAACCCATATAACCTGTGTAAAATCACCAATTTTAAAGTGTAGTTATATTTTCAATAAAATGTAATTTGTGTAATCATTGATTACTGAGGGGATCAGGATGAAATTTGTTGAATAATAAATGTTACTTAGGATCATAAATTAAGAAGTCATGGAAGCATGCATGTAGATCAACTAGTACAGTGCTTTCCTAATATGCAGGAAAGCTTGGGTTTAATCTTCAACACCATTGAAATGGAAAATAGGGGCTCATGCCTGAAATCCTAGAGCTTGGGAAGAATAAGGAGGACAGTCATCCTCAGCTACCAAGTGAGTCAAAAATGAGCCTGTGATAAATGAAGCCCTGTCTCAAAAATATACAAATAAAGTATTAAAATGTTAAGAAATTAAAAATATACATAATTGACTAACATTTAATCTCCAGGGTATTTTTTTTTTTTTTTTGAGAAAGGAGCATCTATCCCAAGCATGTATATGGAGGTTTATGTTAAAAATAAAGAATCATTCAAACTTTCTCTTGATAAGTCTCCAGGGAATTTTTGGGAGTTCATTAAATAGAGGGGAAATATAAAGAACTGAGTAAATTTGCTGAAGTGAGGGACTTCAGGAGACGGAACCCAAGCCAGCTTGTCTTGCCAGTGTAACATAATTGGGTGGAAGATGTGCATTCGCCCTGTAAACCTGCCTCATAGAGAAGATTGCTTAGAGCAGTGTCAACATGAATACGACTAAGAGAATGACAGCAACAGAAACTGATGCAAGAACTGAGATGCCAAAGTAGCAAGCAAAGGCAGTACCAACAAAGTATGAGCAATGAGGCTGATAAACAGCCCGATGTGTAACAGGGAAGTCACGGCTTTGACAAGCTACCTCTCTCTTTAAGTTTATTATTATTTTTTAATATTTGCTGCATGTGTATGTGTAATCTATGTTTGGTGTATGTGCACACGCATGTGCACACATGTGTGTATGTGTATGTCCGTGTCCATGGATATACCATAGCATATGTGTGGAGGCCAGAGGATAGCCTAGGGAGTCAGTCTTCACCTTCAACTTACTTGGAATCACATTTTCTACTCATCACTCCATACTCTAGGAGAGCTGGTCTAAGAATTCCTGGGGACTGTTATATTTCAGAATCTCATCTTTCCACAGGTGTGCTGTGGCAACATATCTATCCTGTCCAAGGATTTCAAGGGTGATGTGCTGATCCAAACACATACTCTCATACTGTCACCAGCAACTGCTGTTACAACTAAGCCCTCACTCCTGCCACGATTTTGTAAACTTTTAATTGACAAATAATTCCTGTGAATAACTGCTTCAGTGACATTAAAAGGATGCAGATATGAGTGACCTGGTTTTCCAGGTTATTTATGACTGTGCACTAGAACTTGTTTTTTCTCTTTGTATTAAATGTTACTATGATGTTCTGCATTCGTGTAAATCAAGATACAAATAGTAAATGGCCAGCTTGAAGCTATGATTTGCATTACCAGATAAAACGCAGATGCATTGAGAATAGCTTCCATTTTAACACATATTTAGTCACTTGTAAAATGTAACTCTGACCTCACATAGGATAGCTCAGTTGTTCTTTGTAATGCAATCACAACGCTTTCTATCTCTTCTCTACTATTCAATCATTTCAAGTCTTTTGAAATGGTTCAGAGCAGAACAAGAAAACACTGGGTCAAGTTTCAAGAAAACATTGTAGTCATGAGATAATATATGCTAGGAAAGAAACTGAGCAGGAAAACTGTAGGAAGTACAGGAGGCAGTTAATATCCCTGACATTGAGAGTGTGTTACATTGTATGAAAATCTATGATTGCAAAATGTCATTCAAATATCTACTGTTTTTGTTTATAAATATGTGAGTCTATTTGGGGATGCACTGTGATGTTATGATCCATCTAAACAGTGCAGAAAAATTCAATAATGCTAATTGATTTGAGATATTTGAGATATTAATCAAAATAGCCTCACTAAAATAATCATCTAAAAATTTTTATTAAACAATCTATTACTTTTCATTTTAAAAAGTGTAATATATAATGAATGTAATCACCTTGCTTTTGACCGGATCAATGGAATTATGTCCTTCCCAGTGTCCCTGGCCTTCTGATTCTCACTGTGTTCCTTTCCCCTTCTTCCATCTCCATCTCTTGCCTTCTGATAGTTCTCTATAATCTCAGCATCTATGCAACTGACTTTACATTCCACATTCAAAAGAGATAATCTATTATTGACTCTTCTTGGCTCATTCACATGACAAAATTTCTTTCAGTTCTACTCAAGTTTTCACCAACAATAGCTGCTTCCTTAAAAGAAATTTTATATGTGTGTGTGTGTGTGTGTGTTTGTGTGTGTGTGTGTGTGTGATAACAAATACATTACTACTATATGTGTCCATGTGTATTCATATGTGTACATATACAGAGATATCACATGATGGGTATATCAATTTTTACTTCTTGACTGTTGGATATTTATTGAAATGAACTTAAGAGTAATGATCTATTTCAACCTACTGATAGAACACATTACTAGCTATAGAATGTCCTGTACCTTAATGTAAGCTCAGAAATAAATCTAACTTAACAATCAATTTAATTTCATCAAAGGTGTCATAACCACATAATGGAGAAATAAAAAGTCTTTAGAAGATATTAGGGAAATCGAGTATTCATTAGCAAAAGAATTTTTAAAATAAATTCAAGCTGGAATAAAGATAAACATTTAAGAGTTGAAAAAGCAAACATACTCCAGAAAAACATGGAAGCTTCATGACATTGATCGAGGAAATAATCTCTTGAACACAAAAGTACAGAAAACAGCAGCAGGTACAGGTGAGTCGGCTGTAAACAGACAAATAAAAAAACAAAAACTAATTAAATAAAACCAAAAAAAAAAAACAGTAAAATTTCTCGCAGCAAAGAAAATAGTCCACTGTGAAGAGAAAGCATAGACATTAGAAGGAAATATTTTAAAATCATGTATAAACTAATAGTTGACATTCACAAAATGACAAGTAACTCAAAAATGGAATAACAGAAAAAATAAACATACTAAATACAGATGGAGGCATGATAAGATATTTTATAGAAAAGGATATGAATAGCGAACAAACTGAAAAAGTTTCAGTGTCCATAAGAAAACTACAACAACTTAACATGTTAGAATACAATTTTCATTGGAAAGAGGGTTTATGCAGCCCAGCCTGACCTTGAACTGTTTTTTATAGAAACAAACACCATTGATCTTCAAATCTTCCTCCCTCTAACTCCTAAGTGCAAAAATTAGTGGTATGGGCCATGCCTTATGTATGTTGAGAATCAGTCAACATGCCAGCCAAGGCTCTGAGCTGTATCTCTGACAGTGGTATTTCTGTTATCAGAAAGACAAATTATAGCTAGGACTGGCAAATACACGGGGAAAAGAAGAACCCTGTATAACTGAGTGAATGAAAATGATTGAATGAAAACTACTACAGGGGTACTTTGAAAACTATTATGGAGACATAGCAAACAAGCAACATTTCCATCCTCAAAATGTATAAAAATATCCCAAAGCTGGATCCAGAATTAGCACAATTCATTATCTTCTTTATATACATTTCACCTTCTCATGACTTTGATTTTATAAGAAATTATAAACAATGTGTTATGAATTTACACTTTATTTGATGAATATATTTTAATACTGGGTACATGATGAATTTTTGATGCCCACAAAACACTAATTAAAAATGTTTGGGGTGGCCAGGCAGTGGTGGCGCATGCCTTTAATCCCAGCACTTGGGAGGTAGAGGCAGGTGGATTTCTGAGCTCAAGGCCAGCCTAGTCTACAGAGTGAGTTCCAGGACAGCACGAGTTATATAGAGAAACCCTCTCAAAAATACAATAATAATAATAATAATAATAATAATAATAATAATAATCAGGTGGGTGACCATAGTAATAGGAAACCTAGCACATAAGAAGTAGAAATTGTTTCATTATTTCTGGCTGCTAGTGGTTTGGTAAGATGACACAAAGGGATCAAATAGTCAAAGTCCTTGCCACCAATGCCTATGACCTGAGTTTGTTCTCTACATTCCATAGTGGAAGAAACATATCAGCTCTTAAAAGTTGTTCTCTAATTTCTATATGTATGTCATAATGTACACACACACACACACACACAGAGAGAGAGAGAGAGAGAGAGAGAGAGAGAGAGAGAGAGAGAGAGAGAGAGAGAGAGAGAGAAGTGGGGTGGGACATGGCCAGAGACAGGTACTGAGAAGGAGTCAAAGATGGAGACCAACAGAGATGGAGATAGAGAAAGAGGAGATATATATGCACACCCAAATGTACATACCATAAGAATAAATTTAGAAAAAAATATGTGTTTTTAAATATCTAAAGAAATATCTAAGAAGCTTAGAGCATTTACTTTTGCAGTGAACTTGAGCTTGATCCTAGCACCCAACTTCTGACACTCTAACTCCTCATTTATTTGGCAAGGATACTTGTGCATACCCAAACTGATGTAAGCATATACACAAAAACATAATTAAAACAATGAAAGTAAATCTTTTAAAATGTATTTTTAATTTTAAAATATGTGCCTATCTATAATTCTTTGAATGACATTATATTTATATATGCAAGTCTTTTTGTTTCATTTATAATTCACTATATCCATTAGAAGTTTGAGCCTTTTTCTTTTCTCTTAATTTGTTACATTTATCAGCATGTGTGTACACACTTGTGCTCACAGTCACTGCATAGCACAGCATGTTAGTGGGAGTGAAAGACAACGGGCAGAAATCAGTTCTTCCTTTTCACTATATGGCTCTGGGGGATAGAACTCAGGTTATCAGGCATACGTTTACTCATGAGTCATTGTGCTGGCATCCTTTAAATAAATATTTTTGGATCCAATAGTATGGTGCATTTTAGAAAATTATACTCCTAAATCTGATAATATTTGGATCCAAATAAGCAGAAATCTGCAAAGTATTCATGAAGAAAATAGCAAGAAGATTAGCTGTGAAAACTTCCACTGAATTCCAATTACAGAGAACAAATTTATTCCTAAAAATACGAGGAACGATCTGAATGAATTAAATAGCAAGAGATCGAGTGGAATAAAAGTTAAACACCACTTTTACTCCTCTAAAAATTTGCTTTGAAATAGATTGATTTATGAAAGTATGTGTGAATTATGTTGATTGTTTAATTCAGCTGCTATGCTTATTTGGCTAAGTTTGTTTATTTAAAAGCAACACAAGTATGATATTGCAATTGTTCATTTTCATGAGTCTACCTATCAGAGATATAGATAATTTAGTGAGCTAGTCATATAAACATATTGATGAAAACACACACTTAATGGTAGCCTGAATTTAATACATGTAAAACTATTTATGCTTAAATATTTAAATAAAACATAATATTAGAACTGAACTGATCTCTATTTTGAAGAATGTTCTGGTTAATAGAATAGCTCACCACCATCATAAAGAAGAAAAAAATCATTATTTATAAAGTAAGTTATAAAAACTACAGAATTCTTTGAAATAGTAGGACTGTATTGAGAGATAAAAGGATTCTATCAGCAAAAATTTCAAAGATTCAGTTTTAAGGAGAACAAAGATGAAAAAGAATACTAGTTAACCTGATTGATACACACCAAAATAGTAAGCATGTTATGTTGCTTTGATGTTTATATTGAGAATATTTTTTTTTATTATTTAGCTTATGTGATTATCAGAAAATCAATATAAAGCCCATGGAGAAAAATACTTAAAATTTGAAAGAATTTTAGTAAGAAAAATTTTAAGCAGAATTATTAAAATGTTTACCAATATAATAATATCAACTTGATTTAAAATATTTAATGAAAACATATGTATCCATGCAAGGTATGTGAGTAAGTGGTGGTGGTGGTGGTGTGTGTGTGTGTGGGGGGGTGTGTTTGTGTGTGAGAGAAAAAGAGAGAGAAAGAGAGAAAGAAAGAGAGAGAGAGAGAGAGAGAGAGGCTGGGAGAGAGAGGCCTGTATGTTTGTATGTGGTGATTTGACTCTAAATGGAGTGCCAATTAGAATGATATGTAAACAAAATTTTAAGCTCACTATATTTAGGCAAAGGAAGAAATATGGTTTTGTCCTTGAAGCACAAGAAAATACAAGTTGATTCTTAGTTTTCCAGATATGCTAGGAAAACTTGGCTTAATGTTCTGGGCTTCTCATTACTATAATTTCCTCAGGTTCTAGGCCTGGTGTAATTATTATGACATTTTTCACATTGGGAAGGATTGAGCCCAGAACATTGAATGTATTAAGAAAATATTCTAAGCATAACCTACATGCATGTCTCTGCACCTTATTTCTAATTCCCAAGATAGATTCAAAAGATACATACAAGAAGACACACAGACACATAGACACAGAGACACAGTGTTTGGCAAATTTCAACTCAATGGATTCATGACCCTAAAACTGAATCACATCCTTTTCTATTTTGATAACACATTATGTGTAGGTTCACTCAGAGTTCTAAAAGCTATTTTGCTAGAGGAATTTATGTTATGTTTTGTGAAAATGACTATAGTTTAAACTATCATGAGATATCAATATAATTGGATTTAGTTCAATCACTGACCTTGGTTTGCAAATCCTCAACTTATTTTCACCAAACAGTACTTAGCCATAAGTACCTGTATGATAAGAAAAATCTTAAAAACAATATGCATTAGGAGCAAGTCAGGGAATTTGATAGTGTTTTAACCATATGTAATCTAATCAAATCTTGCTATAGGAAATTGGAAGTCAAGATTATGCATGAGAAGAACCATATATAGATATAGATATAGATATGTAATACATATCTAGATATACGTTTATCTATATGTAATTACATATCTATATCTATATATATACAAATTATAGAAATTCACTGATTTCTTAGTCCTTTCCTCATTTAAATATGAAGAATACAATAGTTTTGTAATTTGCTACATTGAAATTTTATGTTCTTTTCCACAATAAATAAATAGTATTCAATATCTTTTCCTTATTAAAGAAGTTGTTTTGCATTCAAAAAGTAGTTGAGTGGTTTCATTTATGGGAAAATATTTTCTTATCACTGAATATCTTTCTGTGGAGCCTATTGTACTTTCATTTTGCCACAAAAACTGTATTTACAATCTATGTGAATTTGCATATTCAAAAGTGAAATCAACAGGTGTCAGAGCAGAAACTGAGAAAAGTAAAGACAATCATTTTCTTTATTGTGGACCCTGGCTTTTGTTGTTGTTGTTGTTTTGGTTTTTTGTTTGTTTGTTTTAGTTTTTCTTGTGCTTTGTTTTGTTTGTTTGAGACAGGGTTTCTCTGAATAGCAGCCCTAGCTGTCCTGGGACTCCCTTTGCTGGCCTCAAACTCAGAGTATTGCCTGTCTCTGCCTCCTAAGTGCTGGGATTAAATGCATGTGTCACATCATCTAGTGCTGGAAAGGAAAAAAAATAAGTAATCTAATATTGTGTTTCATTCTTTCTCATCAGCAACATTTTGGAAGAAGAAAGAAGAAAAATGCCTATATAGGAGAATCAAATAATTTAAGACTGAACAATCACTAACCATTGCCTTCAATATCAAGGAAATAGCTAAAAGTTGTAAAAACTTTATATTGATGTTGCATTTCATGTGTCAAAAATCTAGTATTTAATCTTTCCACTCTAATGGCTCTCCAATGTTTTCTGAGTTAGAATCTCTGACAGAAGTAGTCCAAATATAGTTTCTAGAATGTACCATCAGAATCTAGTACCCTCTCTTTACAGAGGACAATCACTATTATATTCTTTGTATTGATAGCTATCCTGGGATGTCAGAGCATCCATGCCAAACTGAGGGTGAGTTTGAACTGAATTTGGCTACAGAGAGGAGCTAGGAGACTGGTTACCAATTATTCAGATGTAGAAGACATGCAAATCTATGCTATAAAAATGGTAGAAGGCAACAAGGCAAAAATGTCTGAGTATCTTTTATGTAATTTTCTCTGTTTAATAGCAGTGACAAGAGGAGGCAGTATAGCAACAAGATACACTTGTAGTTTTCAAAATGACAGTAGCCCAAGTTAAGACTGTGAGGATAGCAGACTGGGTCAATGCTCTGGTGTTATTTCTAAGGCAAAATATTTTACTAGGATTTGAAACAAGACGAATGGAGAGAAAACAGGTAATCTTGCAGGTATCATGGTTTGGTAATAAAATTTACAAATTGTAGAAACTATTGGTGACAAAAAAGTTAACAGTTTTGTGAGTGGTAGAAATTGTTTGACTATGATGTGCATGGTTTTACAATCAATGTTATTTGTGAATGAGTACAGATTTCGTTGAGAGACTCTTGGTCTTTGTTGCTTGCTATCTCAAGGCTTGTCTCGGCCACTTATAAACCAATCATCTATATCTGTATTGAGATTAAAATGATTTCTAAGATATGGTGTGCTTATGTTTGCTTTATTTATCAACATATTAAGTATTCTAAACTATAATCAATAACAAATATAACTTGTGGAGAAATACTTTAGTGTCATATATTATTCACTAAACAACTGAACGTATGGTGTTATTTAATCCTCATCAAACAATATGGAGTTAAGAATATGTGCATCCTCAGGATACACATTAAGAGACAAGAATCAAGTATTGGGTCTCAGATTTACAAAAGTTTTAGTTCAGGAACATGATCTCATGCCCTGCAACTTGAAGGTGTCTGATTTTATGTTCTCCCTTGATTTAAACGCATCCCTGAGAAATATCTCCTTTTAGTAAAGCCAACATATTTATACATCACACTGAATCTCAAGCTTTAGAGACTCTAAATGTCACCTGGGAATAAATCAGCCTCTAGTTGTAGTGGGAGAACTGAAGAAAAAGATCCTGTTTAGAACATCTAACACACTTGATTAAAATCAAAAGATCTGCTGACAAAAATCAAAGATGATTTAAATAAATTCTGCAGACACTCTATGTCCATAGCTAGGAAGGCTTGATGGTATTAAGATGCCAGTGTCTCTAATGCTGATCTCTGAACTCAACATAATCCCAAGCACAATTGTACCAAGACATTTTTCTGCATATTGACACCAAGAGTCCACATCATATAGGAATGCAGAGGACCCCAAGGAACCCACAAAGTCCACGAGGAAAACAGATTTGGGTGATGGCCACTAACTGACATAACACTAAAATAATCAGGAAATTGGAATATTAGTTTAAAGACAGAGGCAGATTTGAGGTATGCAATTGAGATACCAGAAAAAGAACCTTGTCAGCTGAACACCTAAAAGGAGCAGTAACAACACATTTGCAAGAGAATAGTGTTTCTATTAACAGTACTGGAATAATAATCATTTGTGAGCAGGAAGGAGAGAGAAGGGAGGAGAGAGAAGAAAGAAGGAGAGAAAGAAAAGAAGTCAGAAATGAAGGGACTGAGGGAAGAACCTCATTAGAGATAGTGTATACCTTAAAAATTTTCATAAATGAATTAGAGATAAAGAATTTGATGAAAAGAATTTCTAAACTGCAAAAGGATAAAAGCTAATGCTGAAGAGACAACTGAGAATCTAAGAGAACTTTCTGATTTTGCAGGAGATCTGGTTTGATTCCCAGCCTCCATAGCAGGTAACTCATATCCTGTAACTTCAGGGTACCTGAACTTTATGTGCACAAATGCGCATAAATGCACAAATACGTACATATGCCTTTAAAAAAAAAAAACAAAGAAATTCTAGGTTACTTTGTCTCTAGACAGGACTCAAGGTATAACAATACGTCATCAGAAGTAAAGATAAAAAACAAGCAGATGAGTTTTACTGAAATTAAAACTTTTATTTTGTGAAATATGCTCAGAAAAAAAATGAAGCACACAGATTGTTTAAAAAATACATTTACAAAATGCATGTCTGAAAAAACATGACTCCCGGCATATGTACAACCAATTAAAAATGTAGCACACGATCTGGACACTCTGTAAACAAGGGAAAAACAGAAAACAAACAAGCACATTAGAAGGTGTTTCACATCACATAGTGCTAAAATCTTACAAGTTAAAAGAGCCATGAGAACTTACACATCTCTTGGAATAGCAGAGGAACAATGCTGAGCAGATAGAAGACTCAGAAACAGTTGCAGTACTGTTATAGACAGTTTGTCATTATCTAACAAATTTAGTATGCTCTTGCCAGGTGCTATCTTCCCAGTTTAAAAATATACCCACACTAAACTGTATGCAGGTATTTATAGCGGTTCTATTCAATACTGACAAATTATGGAGGTGATGAAGTCACCATTCATTTAATGGATACACGAACTAGCTCTTTTACTTTTACTATGAAAGGGGATATTATTGAGCGTTAATAGTGGCATATGCATTTAACGCATATTGCCAGGAGAAAGACGACCATCAGTAACAGCTGCTGCAGAAAAACATCAGTCCTTCTATGTGCACCTGATTTAACGTGAAACTGTGAGGTGGAAATTAGTAAATAATCTTCAGGGAAAGAAGGGATGGAGAGATGACTGTGTGGTTCACAGTGTATTTTGAGATAGAAAAACTATTCCAAAACATTCTGTGACATGCACATTTTCTGAAACCAGTTACCACAATATACCAAACACACAATTGTTTAGTGCCTAGAGTGAGTGATCTTAATCATCTTATATGAATACTTGCTCCTTAAAGATTTATTTACTTTCTAAATGTGTGTCAGTGATTTGCCTGACACACCATGAGTATGTGTACAGAATCTGTGCATTGCTCGTGGAGGTCAGAAGACAGTGCTAGATACCCTGGAACTGGAATTCTACATGGTTGTGAGCTACCCTGTGGGTTCTGGAAACCAAACCCAGATCATGTGCAAGAGCAGCCAGTGTTCTTATCTGCTGACCTATGTCTTTGTCCCTGTGATGGTTTGAGTGAGAAATGCTCTTCATATGCTAAGTGGTTTGAACACTTGGACCACAGCTGTTGGCATTGTATCTGTAGTTATGGAGCCTTTCGTAAGAAAAGTCTTCCAGAGGAAGTCCTTCACTGAGATGAGCTTCAATTATTGTAAAAGCTTGCTTCATTTCTACTTGGTACTTTCTCTGCCTTCTGTAAGTGGCTGAAGATGTGATCTCTCAGCTTCCTGCTCTGCCTACCTGCTGCCATCCCTCCTTACCCATCATGATCATATGGACACTTAATTGCCTCACAAAACATAAACACTTCCCTAAGAAACTTGTATTCATGGCATTTGTTTTATCACAGCAACCAAAGTTCAGTGCCAGATTCTTAATTATCATGTATCTATCATAAAGCTCTAAAATGTTACTATTAGTAATGCCATTGGGGTGAAATTGGTAAAGGCATTTTCTATACTTTCATAACTATACTTGTATAGGAATTTACCTATATTTTCATAGCATGATTTAGTGTACCTAAAACACCTCAAAGAATACAGTCTTATAATTTTAAATGTGTATGTGTGAACACACACATTCATACAGGAAAAGCCTTGTCCTAGAAGCGGGCTTTAGTTTGAAATGATTTGAGGACAGGAGAGTTTATAACCCTTTCAGAAAAATATGGGACTATAACTTCACAGTTTATCTTAGAACAACATCCTTTGCTAGCCCTGGTGATGACCTCTGTGCTGGTAACCAAGGAGTTCAACGAAGGTCCGTGTAAATTATTTCTGAATGTTATGCATGATTACAATTACATAGAAACATTTAAATTAAAAAAATCAACTCCAGCAAGAAAAATGAATATCATACAACAGAAATAAAGATTTGATTGTACTGGAGAAATAGCTCAGCAGTTAAGGACACTAAGTATTCTTCCAGAGGTCCTGAGTTCAAACCCCAGCAACAACCTGATGGGTCACAACCATCTGTTATGGAAGCCAATGCCTTCCTCTAGTGTGTTTGGAGGCAGCTTCAGTGTTTTCATATAAAATAAATAAATAGATAGATAAATAAATAGATAAATAAATAAATAAATACACCAAGACCCCAGGATCCACTCCTGAGAAATATCACACAGCATATATCTAATCTATTTGTACATTCATCTTTATGAGTGCCCCTACCAGGGTGACGGAGAGACTGTGAATACATACTGAGGCTATGTATATGGAGGTCAGACATATGTCAACAGGTATCTTATATTATTTTCCACTATATTATTTTTTGCAACACTGAGTCTAGAAAATACTTGGTAGCCAGTATACCCAGTTAGTGAGCTCTTGGTTGCAAATGTGAGCCCCATCTCGTGAGTTTTATATGGGTGATTCCTAAGGATTTGAAACAAAACTTATAGTCTCATTTTTATATGGGAAACACTTTCCTATTCTTTGGACTCCATAGGAACTAGCATTTTTGTTTAATTTCAGGACCTGAATGTGAGGAGCTATTCATCTTAGGAAAATCCTCTACAATAGGATTATATCCCTAGTCCCTCTTTCAATTTTGCATTTTGAAAAATGGCTTCACAAAATTGTCTCAGCTGAATTCACTCTGTACTCCATGTACAGTTGAACAGGTGACTTTGATGTTCTTTCTGCTTCAGCCTTTAGAGACCCTGGGATTGCAAGCCTGGCCTGCAAAACCTAACTCACATAGAGAATTTCTCTAGTGCACTTCTTTGTCCTTAGTCTGGACTGCTATGTGGAAAGGAGAGAGATCTACAGGGAGCTGAAGGCACAGCGGGGCAGGATATCCCTTGGGATGACAGATGCAGAGAAGATGGCAATGATGAGAAGGGCAAGATGACCTTTTTCTACAGAATTCTTTATGCCATGGAAAACCTTAGTTATTTGGGGAGAAAAGGGTGCCATACAAATGCAAATGGTGGACTACTAAATTAGCTTCTGCTACCATTGTCTTTTTTTCCCCCCTTGTCTTCTGAGAGCACGATTAATGCAGGTCACATTATTGGACTGTGAAATAAAGAAATAGAATACCACTTTCCCCTGGGTAAGAAGTACAGTATTCAGAATGAACAAAGCTGTGAGCCCATCATCCTTCACTTTCCAGTTTCAGATTCATGTTCTTTAAAAGAAAAAAAAAGTCACCTTTGGAGAATTGATTATTTAATTCTCTCTAGTTACACTGATGATGTGCAAAGCAAACAACATTATTTCAAGCAAGCTGAGAGTTGTGCTAATAGTCAAGTGCCTCAGGATTTATTCTATTGTCTGACCATCTTCAATATTGAAACTCCATGGTCAAGGTCTCTTTATTTTTAATCTTGAAAGCATTTAAAAACTCATGCAGGCTGAACAATATACACAATAGGCTCCGTGACAATTGTCCTGTCATGTGTAGCTTTATTACTTGATATATTGCAAAGGGGATTGGATCCCCAAGCCTAAAAAGCCTCTATTACGAATGTTTGGCTGCTTAGTTATTTTTGAGTACTAATCCCTTGGATCAAATTTACATAATAATGTAGTGGTTATGGTCTGTCTTGGCTAATTGAGTCTTCATTGGACCATGAGAGGGCAGTATTTTCCTAGCTTGCTTAGAGTCAGGCCACCTCTTTCTAGGTTAAGGAACTTATTCTAATCCAGTTTTCCTGTTACCTCTAAACTGAGAAATGTAATATTTTCCTGTATATACTTTCTTTTACTTATTCTTTTATAAATCCTAAAATTATTTATGAAGCACACACTATTCTCAGAAATTCTGGGTCTGCGGATGATCCTTAGAAAATGAAGTAGACTAGTCTCTTTCCCTTATTCACTTCACAAATATAACACTGATAAAAACTGCCTTTGTAATTACAAGCTCTAACGGTCTACCCAGTAAATGGAATCATAGACAATGAGTAAAATTTAGATTTTATTCTAGTTTGGTCACTACTAACACTCTATATCAAAGAAAAGATCATGTGAATTATTTTCTATAAAATTGCTTGTAAATATGAATGAAGTCAAGAAAAAAATCTTTGAGAATAAGTGTGACATTTCCTGTAGGAGACATTGAATTTTTATTAAAAACACAAACAATACCAATCTTGAATATTAAAAAGAAGTAAACAGGAATCAAAGTAGGACAGACTTGACCAGGATTTCTTATTTAATTGTAGCAAAGACTACAATTTTTAGGAAGATTCCCTTTGCACAGAAATTTGGGTGAAGTAGAGAGAGAATAGATTCTAGGGTAACTGCATTCTGGGTAAATGTAACAGCAAAATAAAATTAGGCAGTGATGTTAGATTGAACTAGTTGTGTTAGCAAAATAATTTGAAGGTAAGTGTTGTTTAAAAGAAAGCTAAGTTCACACAAAGCTGGGACGAGATGGATTTAGCCTGGCCAGCAGAAAGTAAGAGGTCTTCAGTTTCATGCTCCATTTTATTCCAACTTTTATAAAATGATGATCCACATTTATCTCCTCCATATAAACAAAACTCTTCCCCATCTCCCCATGTGATACAGCAGCAAAAGCCAACAAGTCAGCACCCAGGGATTGCACATTAATTAGATGGGGAGGCAGTGAAAGAAAAGACAAAGTACTTTTTTAAATTTGAAGAGCTGTCTATCAAAACTGAGGGGTGTAGGATTTGCTGGAAGTATTTGCATTGGGGCTTGTGGGCTGTCTTTTATATACAGATAACTGAAACTAGGAGAAGAAGCAGACAACCTTATTCACATGGCACTACTAACTGCATGCTCCTTCCCTGAAGTGGGTCTTCCCAGCAGCCTAAGCTAGCCCTCACCCTGTTATTTTCCAAACTATTCTTCCACATGTTTCCATCTCAGACTGGCATGACCCTTTTCCTATTCCTCAACCTTATTGGTAAAAGTTCCCATACATTTTGAGAAATCTAGAAATAAGCAGCAAATATAATCTCATACTTTGTTTACAAGCAAAATTACCTATTCAACTGGTCTCCTGTTGTATTTTGTGATTTGTGTTCAATATCAGCAGAAGAAATGTCACTGAGCCAATAACAAACATCCCCTACTTGTTTTCTGCTGCATTTCTATATTGGTAACTTCAAATTTCTCTTAAATATTTACCTCATTGTCCTGCAATTTCACCTTTGCCCTATTATAGAAATTATTAATGAGTATATGTGTGAACATTCTCTATTATTTTTTTCACAGAAAAAAAACTATTCCTTGACCATATATATTCTATTTGATGCTACTCCCTAATGTCTTTGAAGAAGCTTGTCACAAAGCCTTCTGAAACCGTAATGTGATGTCATTGTTGACTTATCAACACTTACGGACCATTCCAATATGATTTTTGTTATGACTACTTAACCAAACACTTGTCAAAGTTATCAGAAGTTTCCAAAACTCTTTGCCTTACACTGATATACTCTCTCTCTATTCTTTTAAAGATGTTAGTACTCAATTATTTTATCTTTCTATCTTTTGTTCAGCCAGAGTGTCTTACTTTTTTTTTAATCTCACTGTTGACTTATTTTAAAATAATCTTTTTGGGTACTCTGATGTTCTAACTTGTGACAGCTCTGACATCTTTACACTTGTCCCTGGCCCCTTCTTTCTTTGTTACCTGAAAACACACCAGCGACTCGTTACTTGAGATAACCTTGCAGTCCTTCTAGATTATGAGTGCAATAGCATCTCATTTTGTTCAAGGTCCAGAGTCATATTCTCAGCCTCAACCAAACTATCTCCATAAATGTACAGCAGATATAGCATAGTGAACTTACCTACATTGTCTGGACTAATGTTTATAGTAAGCTGTGACTCGTGAGATGAATCATATCTATCTATACGTTTGTCAGAAACAAATAAGTTAACTTCTCCAAGTACAGGGAAGAAAGACGTTCAGAGACATAAACAGCTACAATCATACTTGCCTCAAATCACTAGGTGAGCAAGCAGCAAGTTCTTAAGGGAAGAGCTCAATACCAATGAAACAAGAGCGGTTAAAATCTGGAGGATTCACAGAATGGGAGGGAGGGAAGGAAAGGGAGGGAGGAAGGGAGAAGAGGGAAAGGGAAGGGAGAGGTGAGGAGGAAGGGAGAGGGAGAAGGAGGAGAAGGGGGGAGGGGAGAGGGGAAAGAAGGGGGTGAGAGAGTGAGAGAGAGAGAGAGAGAGAGAGAGAGAGAGAGAGACCATTGAAACACCATGGAAAACTGGTCCAGCTCCCATAAATAGCCATTTATGTATAACTCTGACTCTACAAGTTTTCACAGAAGACATGATTGTCAGGCTAAGAAACTCCTTCAACACTGTATCAAGACAAGAAAAACAGAAAGCAAAACGAAAGTCACCACTACCATAACAGAAAACCTTGTATTTTTTTTCCTGGTAATATTGAGCAAGGGATGTTTTCTGTCCCTCTTATTTCTTACAGTTAGTCACTCTCTGGAATTATGCTATCTCGGTTTATCAATTGATGATGTAAGGACCAAAAAGTGTGAATCATTAAACAAAATAATGCAATTAGCAGACTTATAGATATGATTTTTTTAAAGGGTTTTGAAATACAGTGTCTAGTATCAGGAAAACTATTGTTCTTGCTGATTGTTTTCGGTTTTAGTGGAAGAATGAATATGCATTGAACAATAGTTTTCTTTTTTTTTCTCATGTTCTAAAATGCAGAGTTGATGAAGAATTTTCATAGGACAATAGAAGAAAATATATTGAAACAAAAGTCTCCTATTGTAATACACAGGGCTTATGGGTATATTGAATGCACAAATGCAGACAAAGTCACATGCAATCCATAAGAAACAGTCAATTGTTAATGATAGTGCCTCATATTACCAAGAAGGAATTGTGTTGTTATTTTTCTGTAAAGAGTAACATACAGGATATGTGTCAGTGTTCAAACAATGAGAATAGAATGATCAGCATCAAAGATAACATCTCTGAGTCAATATATCCCCAAATTACATTCTTAATATCATAGTAATGTAATTGAACAGCCAAGTATTGTGCGTGATGACTCCATTCTTTTAAAAAAGCACTGTTAAAAAGAATATACTTGTACTCATAATATATCTTCCATAAATTTCAGAATTTTATAAGTTTTTCTCATCTGGAAGATAATGTTTATCTAAACACCCTGAATGGAAGACAAACTAATAGTATTTTGAAAATGACTTCACACTATCTTTGAATCATAATTCTTTTATTACATTGAAGGATAAAAATAAATTGTATCTTCATTTATTCATCATCTAATATTAATTTAATTACTGCTATATTTGGGGTATAATAACAACACTTTGGGGATCACTAAACTAAATGAGCCTTATTTCTTGTTTGTGAGGACATTTAAAATATGATCAGTGAAGTCAAATGAAAAATTACAGATGTGAGAGAGAATGCATTATACGGTTTCTTTATATTACAACATACCATGGCCGATACAATTTCCTGCTGATAAAGACGCATTCTAAGGCTTCTCCATCTTCCTTTTGTCCCTGAGAGGCTGGACTTTGTAGAATCATCAACTCTGATGACTAGCTGGAAGTATGAAGGCAGGAGACAATGATAGTCTATGTATTTCCCCCCTAGGCTACATTTGTTTTGTTGTCTCAACATACTGGCAATGGTATGGCTTATCCAGTAACAGTCTGCATACCCTGCATTTCTCACAGTATAATAATAACATACTAAGTGTAGTGTTAACGCAGTGCAGAATGCCCAATCCCCTTTGACTAATGTTACCTAAATGTGGATTAAATAGAAACACATTAGAAGGTGACCTCAGTGGCTAAAGCCTGCTACTGTGAGTGGTGAAGGATTTACAGAGGGCTTCAGTGGAACAACCATTCAGGGCCAGTGTGAGATTGAGTGGAATGATGTCTGGAAATTGTCTTCACTGACTTACACAGTCACAAGATACATTTGCATGAAGAAAATTATTGCACAAAAAATATTGTCAGAAAAATGAAGGTCTGGATCCAGCACAAGAGCAAGGATTACTCTCTAAGAGGTTGTGCTCCTTAAAGAATAGATACTGGGGATTCTCCCAGAAGTTCTTTTATTGTTGAGAATAGTTGTTACTATCCTGGTTTTATTGTTATTCCAGATGAATTTGGAAATTGTTCTTTCTAACTCTATGATGAATTGTGTTGGGATTTTGATGGGGATTGCATTGAATTAGTAGATTGCTTTCAGCAATATGACCAATTTTCCCTTATTAATCTTGCCAACTCAGGAGCATGGGAGATCTTTCCATCTTCAGAGATCTTTTTTGATTTCTTTCTTCAGAGACTTGAAGTTCTTGTCAAACAGATCTTTTAATTGCTTAGTTAGAGTCACACCAAAGTATTTTATATTATTTGTAACTATTGTGAAGGGTGTTGTTTCCCTAATATCTTTCTCTGCCTGTTTATCCTTTGAGTAGAGGAAGTTTTTGCTTGAGTTAATTTTATATCCAGCAACTGTGCTGAAGTTGTTTATCAGGTTTAGGAGTTTTCTGGTGGAATTATTTTTTGGGTCACTTAAGTATTCTCATATCATCTGCAAATAGTGATATTTTGACATTTTCCTTTTCAATTTGTATCCCTTTGATCTCCTTTTGTTTTCTAATTGCTCTGGCTAGGATTTCCAGTACTCTATTGAACTGGTAGGAAAAGAGTGGGAAGCATTGTCTCGTCCCTGATTTTAGTGGGATTGTTCAAGTTTCTTACCATTTAGTTTGCTGTTGGCTAACGGTTTTCTGTATATTGATTTTACTATGTTTAGGTATTGGCCTTGAATTCCTGATCTGTCTAAGACTTTTATCAGGAAGGGATGATGGATTTTGTCAAATGCTTTATCGGCCCTCATGCTGTACTACAGAGTAATTGTGATAAAAACACAGGGTATTGGTACAGTGACAGGCAGGTAGATCAATGGAATAGAATTGAGGACTCAGAAATGAACCCACATGCCTATGGCCACTTGATCTTTGACAAAGGAACTAAAACCATCCAGTGAATAAAAGACAGCATTTTCTACAAATGGTGCTGGTTCAACTGTCGGTTAGCATGGAGAAGGAAAATCAATCCATTCTTATCTCCTTGTACAAAGCTCAAGTCCAAGTGGATCAGGACCTCCACATAAAAACAGATATACTGAAAAGAAACTAACAGAAAAGAAAGTAGAGAAGAGCCTCAAGCATATGGGCACAGGGAAAAATTTCCTGAACAGAACACCAATAGCTTAAGCTCAAAGATCAAGAAATGACAAATGGGACCTCATAAAATTGCAAAGCTGCTGTAAGGCAAAGGACACTGTCAATAAGAGAAAATGGCAACCAACAGTTGAGAAAAGATCTTTACTAACCCTACATCTGATAGAGGGCTAATATCCAATATATACAAAGAACTCAAGAACTTAGACTCCAGAGAATCAAATAACCCTATTAAAAATGGTCTACAGAACTAAACAAAGAATTCTCAACTAAGTAATACTGAATGGTTGAGAAGCACCTAAAGAAATGTTCAACATCCTTAGTCATCAGAGAAATGCAAATCAAAACAACCCTGAGATTCCACCTCACACCAGTCAGAATGGTTAAGATCAAAAACTCAGGTGACAGCAGATGCTGGAAACTATATGAAGCAAGAAAAAAAAATCCTCCATTGCTGGTGGGATTGCCAGCTGGGACAACCACTCTGGAAATCAGTTTGGCGGTTCCTCTAGAAATTGGACATAGTACTCCCAGAGGACCCAGCTATACCACTCCTGGGCATATACCCAGAAGATGCTCCAACATGTAATAAGAACACATGTTCCACTATGTTCATATCAGCCTTATTTATAATAGCCAGGAGCTGGAAAAACCCAACAGCTGGAAAAAAACCAACTGTGTCCCTCAACAATGGGCTATAGAAAATGTGGTATGTTTACACAATGGAATACTACTCAGCTATTAAAAACAATGACTTCATGAAATTCTTAGGCAAATGGCTGGAACTAGAAAATATCACCCTGAGTGAGGTAACCCAATCACAAAAGAACACACATGGTCTTCACTCACTGATAAGTGGATATTAGTCCAGAAGCTCAGAATACCCAAGATACAATTCACAGACCACATGAAGCTCAAGAAGAAGGGAGATGAAAGTGTGGATACTTTGGTCCTTCTTAAAAGGGGGATCAAATCACCTGTGGAAAGAGATACAGAGACAAAGTGTAGAGCAGAAACTAAAGGAAAGGCCATCCAGGACTAGATATTGGAATCTTGAGTAAGACACTGATCCTATTTAGTTCTGTGGTAGCAAGTAATGTAGGGAGGGGAGAAAAATGGTAGACAAAGTCTTACAAAAAAAAATTCAGTACAGTCTAAAGAGGAAAGCAAGTCAAGCGAGTGTCAGGTGTAATATTGAGAAGAGAAAGAATAGAATAAGAAACAGTTTTATTTAAAAGTTTATAGTTATACTAACTCTGGATATACCCAAAATATACTCCATCATACTACAAGCACACTTGCTCAAGTTTGTTCATAGCAACTTTATTTGTAACAGCCAGAACTGGAAACAACCCAGGTGTCCTATAAATGAAGGATTAAAAAAAAAGTGTGGCACATTTATACCACTTGCATTAATACTCAGTTATCAAAAACTAGGGTATCATGAAGTTTTCAGGGAATGGATGGAACTACCATCCTAAATTTCATAACCCAGAAAAGACACACATGGTACATATTTACTTATAAGTAGATATTAGCCATAAAGTACCAAATAAACATACTACAATCTACAGACTCAAAGAAGATAAATAACAATGAGGGTCTAAGGGAAGATGCTTGAGTCTCCCTCAGGAGGGAAAATAAAATAAAAATCAAATCAGATGGAGAGCGGGAACTGAGTAGGACATGGGATGGGTAGGGGAACGGAGCTGAGATGAGGTGCGAAGGGAGTGTCTAGAAAGTGAGAGTACTGGGCTAGCGAAGGGAAATCAGAGCAGGGGTCATCTCTGGGACAAACAATGAAGACCTTGGTCAGTGGAGGCTCCTGGATGTCTATGGGGGTGACCCTACCTGAGAATTCTAGCAGTTTGGGATCTGGAGCGTAAAGCGGCTATTTCATGTTGCCAGGAAGGACTTACAGTAGAGCGAGGGAGAACACCAAGCCCCACAACAAAACCTTAGACCTCAAATTTGCCCTACCTACAAGATGTGCTGAGATAACGAAGGAGCAATGATTGAAGGAATGACTCACTAATGAGGGGCCCAACTTGAGATCCAACCCATTAGAGAAAGCCAATCTCTGGCACTATTAATGATACTCTGCTATGCTTGTAGACAGGAGCCTAGCATAATTGTCTTCTGAGAGACTTCATCCAGTAACTGATAGAAACAGATGCAGAGATCCATAACCAAATGTTGGGCACAGTTTGGGGAGTCTTGTGGAAGAGTCGGAGGAAGTACTATGAGAGTGAGAGAGGTCAAGGACACCTAAAGAAGACCTACATAGCCAAATAACCTACGCCCATGGTGACTCAGAGAGAATGAACCTCCAAAGAGCATGCATAGTCCCTCTATGGTGCTTGCTTGCCA
>NW_022196911.1:88053848-88061952 GCF_008632895.1 Mastomys coucha
TAGCAAAAGTGTAACTGGAAAATGGGTATGTGTGGCTATAATAAAAGTAAGATTCAGTCCCTTCTCCAACTCTTGCATCAGGGACCCTGAACTCCATGTGGCATAAATACCCTCATAGAGGCCGGGGGAGGGTGGATGGGATAGGAGGTTTCCAAAGCGGAGGCCAGGAAAGGGGAAAACATTTGAAATATAAATAAAGAAAGCTTCCGATTTTAAAAAAAATCGATTAAAAAAAAGATTCACTCATGCATGGCAAAGATTTAAGATGCTTCATAAAAGACACTTTAGTTCCCAAACCTGAAATCAGCTTTTATGTAACTAACCAAATGTTTCAGACAGAAACTTTAAATGAGTTAAGTTTAATTTTGGCCCAAAGTTTTAAAAAATTCATAGATTCATAATGATTTGGCCCCAAGCAATTGGTTAGGAAGAGCATCATGGTGGCAGAAGCATATGGCAGGGGAGGGTCTTACCTTATGGAAGTTACGCAGCAGAGGTCCCAAAAGGAAAAAAAGGGGGAGGTGGATATCTCCAAACACTCAAACTTGGAGACTCACATCTGCAAGTTAGATCTCACTTCCTGAAGTTCTATAACATTCCCCCAAAGTGTCACTCAATTGAGGACCACAAAGTCAATCCAATGAGCCTGTGGAGGATGTTGTGAAAGAACCTCTAGTCACAAGTAAGATATGAAGAAAGAAAACTCAACGTCCCTGACAATGAGGTAAACTCAGGTGCCTAGATCTCACACACTGACAGGCATGTGTTTGAAGAATGAACTTTTACTTATATGTTATTCTTTAGGGCAGGAATGTAAAAGCCCTTCAGCGTGGGTGAGTTAGCAAAGTCCCAACAAGTAAATCAATGGATATGACAAAGTACCCTCTTTGTAAGAGAAACTCTAGCTCATGTTTGCTATGATGCCTTTGCCCTTCAGCCTCATATTCCAACAGTGCAGTGACTAACATAGTACTACCTCGGGAGCCATGCATCTCTTTTTAGGACACGAGGAATATTCTAACAAAGAATTATGTGAAATGACTGAGTCTGTAATAAATCATGCAATGTGCAAATAGACTGCCTCACTTCTAAACAGAGGCAAACATTCTCAAATTGAGAACTAATGACAGCCATTAACAAATTACATATGACATACATTATGAATTTAATCCTCCTTATGAAATGCTTTTCAGCATTCATTGAGCTGAGGAAACTACTGTACTTTAGATGCTTACCTTCCTTTTAGAGTGCAACTTTCTTTCCTTCTCTGTTATTAGTGACTACCATTGCCCATCTCGCAATGGTCCCTTCTTGTCTGAGAGATTTTGTACTAATTGCAGAGGATTCCCTGTTTGTTCAACATTATGCCTCTTGCTCTGAGCAATTTTTAACATTCTTCAGTATAGATTCTTCAAAAATGTTTTCATAACTACAGATATTCTGCAGTTGCATGTTTATGTAAATAACTTTAAGGTACTAGATTGACTGTATTTAGTATTTATTCTATAGTCTTTTTCAAGCATTTCATCTGAATACTCCTGCTGTTTATAGTCTCTGTATTCGATTTTGTGCTTCACAACACAAGTTGTAAGATCTAAAGCATATTTTCTTGTAACTGTTAGTCTTAGAATATATATATATATATATATATATATATATATATATATATATATACCAGAATACTAATTGTGTTTAATGATATATTAAAAATCATTTGACAATGGACTCAAACATATAAAATTGTAGCACGATCCATGAGAAAATAGTCAAATTTAAGTTTTCATACTGTCACAAATATACTAGTATGTATAGAAAAATAAGATATATTTTATTATTTGACATTTTCTTTTATTTATCTTCTTTAACTTTTTAGATCTTTTACACTATTTGAGATTGATTTCAGGAGGCCATGAATGCTAGGTGTCTTAGGGTATTATTGCTCTGAAGAGTCACCATGACCATTGTAACTTTAAAATAAAGAAAAAAACCATTTAGTTGGGGCTGGCTTGCAGTTCCGAGGTTAGTCCATTATCATCATCCTGGGAACATGGGAGCACACAGGTAGACATGGTGCTGGAGAAGTAGTTGACAGTTCTACATCTGTATCCACAATCATTAGGAATTTAATGTTACATTAGACCTGGTTTGAGTATGTGAGACTTCAAAGCCTGTCTCCTTTTAATGCTCTTCCTCCAACAAGGCCATACCTACTCCAAGGCCACAGCTCATAATGGTGTCACTCCCTATACAACCACGGGAGCCATTTTCATTCTAACCTATACACTAGACAATCATGAAGCCATCTCCCCTGCTCATGTTTGATATTTTCATGTTAATTACACCTTATACCTAGCCTATAGAAAAATATCAATGAAAATTATGTTACACAATAAAATACATGCCACCCATACATGAAAATAATGCCATTTAATTTCTTGTTTGGTAAAACAGCTTAGAATATCTTTACAGATAATATGCATTGTACTTCCATGCCCTTGTGTGTTGAGTATAATTTTAAATACTTTGCTTATGGTCTTTGCACAATAAGCTGTGTGACAGGAGACATGATTTTTATACTACTTTTACAATTTTAGAAGTTGAAATACAAATCAATAAAGCCACTAGACCAAAGCAATGGAGCTGTGAGCTATTGTGAAATAAAACTGCCTTTTCAATCATAGCATGTTGGCTTCCAAACACGTACATTTAACAATGGGAATAGAGGTAATCTTTAAAATAATATTTAAGTACATGCCAGTTCTTTCACAAGCTATAAAGACCCTGCAGAATGTACTTCATTTTTCTGAGATGCCCACACTGTACAATACATTGCCTTATCTCATTTGTGTATTCTTGCCTTCCCATGTATAGGCTGCTTGGTATGGTCAGAATTTAACTATTTCTTGTATTGAGATAAATCATTAACATGTACTTATTAACCAAACTTCCTCAAAACAACTTTACTGAAAAATAACAAACCAGTGATTTGTCCTTAGAATTTAAGTGCTGTGTTTATTAAACTAAACAACGTTTAGCTTAGAAAATACAGTTTTCAACTGGAGACATAGCTCACTCTTTCAGCATCATCACCAGCAGCATCTTCATAACTTGTTCAGTCTCACCTGAAGAGGAGCAACATGGACATTTGGAAACTTGCTTCCTGATTAATGAAATGGTTTGCTTAACTCCAAAATAGCCTTAAGTGTTTAAAATTTAGCATAATATAATTCCCAAGAATAACTCTCTCTTGGAGTTGGGGTGTCCTTTGTTTTTCGTATTTATTAGCAATGATTAACTGTACAAACTGATCTGCTTCATAGTGAGATTTTATACATAGATTTTATACATATACATATCATCTTCAATATCCTACTGTCATCCTGCCATCCCTCTTCTGTTCCCCTTCACCTACCTCCAATTCTCTACTTTCATGTATTATCACTATTGTTTTCTCCTCTTTCTTACTTTAGTTGTTAGCTACATGTATACATACATATAAGTATATAAATGCAACTTATTGACCTCTTTTAGTATATGCATGTGTGTGTGTGTGTGTGTGTGTGTGTGTGTGTGTGTGTGTGTGTGTGTAGAACTGATCTCTTTGTATTTGATTACTAAATAACCACTTAGGAAGCTCAACCTGAAGAAGACAGACTCTCTCTCCTTCAGCAATCATTAACTACCTATAGTTTTTCATCTATGAGTGGGACCATGTGAGGCTTCCAAAACCCATAGTGACATGGCAGCTAACATTGTTATTTTTCAGGTCTCATTTAGCCAACCATATTGCTGAGGAGTTATGGTTGCAGTTTCTCTGTCATATATAGAAGATATAATATTGCTGCTGAGTCCTGTTCTCTATTTTTTTTAACCTTCTTTTTTGTATGTTTTTTTTCTAATATTATGTAAGTCATAGATTTAAGACTTGTGTTATAAATTCATTGTTTGGGGCAGGGCACCCCACGGTCAGTTCTCTCCACTCTGACTTCTTGTGGCCTGCTGGAATGATCTATATCTGCTGGAAAGAAGAGCATTTAATGAAGTATGAGAGCTGTCACTTATCTAAGTATCAGAATATCTATTTAAAATACAGTTCGAAATACACAGTTTTAAGTGGGCAACATTAGTAGATTCTTCTTTGAGTGTATGGTCTCATTCACATTTCATTATCTATAGTAAGGAATATTAAACATACATCAAGTCATCTCTAAGGACCCCCCTGTCTGTTATTTCCGCATTTGTGTAATCCTCTCCTTTCAGGTATGGGCTACAGTTATTGATTAGCTTTAAATAAAGAATATAGAGCAGGGACGACAAGAAATCACTTTCAAGAGAAACTTGTAATTTGCCAATGAGTACTAGTGATGATATCATGCTTTCTTGTTTGTCTTGGACCACTCAGTTTGAAAAAAGCAAGCTTCTCCATGAGGCACGTTGTGACAGAGTCCACATGGAAGAACAATTTGGTTCTGTCAACAACCAGTAAGACAGTTTGAAAGTTGTTCTCACACCAGTTGTACCACAAGTCAAGCTTTCTTGAAAGATGTTGAAGCAAAGTCAATTGATGCAGCTATCACCAATGCCCAAGCCACAGACCTGTTAAGTCTACTCTAATCTAGGGTATTGAGTTTCATAGCAGTAGTTGAGTCCTGTACAGATATTTGGAAGTACAATAAAGAGCAAGGTGACTCAATTGTGCTTTCGATAATGCTTTATTGTATTCTGTTTCTCACTCAAACTGATTCTCTTTATCTTTTTTGTGTATCACAAAGAAGCTATGAGGATGAAGCACCTTAATGTAGTTGAAGGAATGCAGGACAAAGAATATTAAAGTTCACTTCTCTTCTTGAAGTTCAGTTTATTCATTCATGAAATAAAAGGCCAGGACTATGTAAGCTTATTGATTCTCATTTTCAATTGTGTGCCTATTTTTAACATGTATTATGATTCCATTGACTTATCTCCTAAGACACTTGTACAACCAAATACACAATTTTCACCCTTAAGATATTTAAAGAGTGGAGGACCAGAGTAACTTTTTGATATTTAACCAAAATTTCCAACAGTACATAACTACAGCTTGGACATTTTGATGGGGTACATTACAGAAGAAATAAAATATGCTGGATTTTCAAGTCTACTATGAATTTAAGAGTGTAAAAAGAAAGAAAATAAGTGGGTTAAAATGAATGTCACCTGTGCAGGCACATAAGGAGGAGTGACGTTATATGCAACTGAATGAGGAGGGGTGTCGTGGTTGCTAATGAGAAAAGATGAGAAAATTCTGATGCAAATAAGTTATTCATCTGCATAAGAACTTTAGTGGGTATGGCACTGCTTATTCATATTCATAAGTCTGAAGACAATTCATTAGCCATATGATGGGTTGGAGCAAAGTGAAATGGAATATGACCTGGCATTGTAAAAACACACAATGAAGTGTATTAATTTGCAATGCCAAATTCTATCCATAGAAATGGCAGATAAAAATGCATATATACTAGAGAAAGACTATAATTTAGAAACATATTATTTATTTACTCCCTTCTTTAAAAAGTCCCCAAGTTTTGTGTAAAGCATATCTGTGCTATATTGGCCTCATTTTTATTAAGAATACTGCCTGTTAGATTTCATTTATGTAAGATGTATTATGTGTGCAAAACAAACCTGCCTTAGTCAACTTCCATGTAATTTTGTGTATTTCACAAGTGGAGAATTTACTAACAATAATAGAACAGACCTTGTGGAATTATATTTTCAAGCATTATTTTATGCAGAAATGTAGAGATTAACAATTGAGCAAATAAAATAATTAATTTATCCTCATTATAATTTATCACCTTTTAGTATTATGTGAGAAATACCAGCAATGATGATGAAAGAAATAGTTTTATGCTTATTTATTTTAATTCCTACTTGTTCATATTTTAGAACTTCTGATGTGTTTCTCATATCATTCATTTTTGTACAGCTGGCTGAGCAGACACATTAGTCTAGTGTTTGTCAAATAATTGCTCAACATAGGTCTTAGGTGCTGGCTTTATTAATTATATATGATGATTTTCATGACAGTTACTTATTATTTTATGATTATAGTCACTTTTCCATGCACTTGCAATGTGCATTGTTTTCTAAACTGAGCCCTTTATTTTAGTTTCTGTGGAAGAGAAGGGCATCAGAAAGGAGACTCTTTGGTCACTTGAGTAAAAGTAAGAACTTCATAGAAATTTAAGTGAATATAACTCATTAATATGAGTACCAATAGGATATTACAGTTCTTTTAAGTCAAATTTCAATCAGCAGATACATGCTCCTGAAGCTAAGAATGTAATGAATTAATACATGCAAGCAAAGTTGGCCAGTATCTTATAAGGAAATAGTAATTCCCAGCCACCCTAATAGGTTTGCACTGTGTGGTCAACACTCATTATTAGTACTGTCTCTTTTCTCCAAGTGAGTTCATGAAGTTACTCAATGATGCTCAGACTAACTGAGAAACGTGTTCTCTACTAACAAAGTGGGAGCATTTCTTTTCATTTCAACCTTTTCCTTTAGTTTTCCATGCGTTCAGATTCCATAAGACGTCAGCACTCTAAAACTCCCTCTCTGCTGCAGACTGTTGAGCAGCTCATTGCTTCTTCACTCCAAGTACCCAGTTGTGTTTCTTATGTGGTATTTATATATTAAGATTTTGTGAATTTCCTGGATATATGTGCTTTTTTCCATTGTTTGCTGATCACTACTGTAAAGTACAAAAGGGAATTTTATTATCATTTTATAAACACTGGAATCTGTACATTCTCAGGTGTCTCTTACCCATGACTCCCCAAGAGAATGTCATCACTAGACAGACTTCTAAGTTGTGTGAGACCTTTTAGTCACTGATGACAGTTATGTTTCCTTTTTAAGTCATTTCCTCTGCTTCCCTTCTAAACCGGGCAAATTCAGTTCTTGTTGGTTAGTAAAGGTGCTCTTGGCTTATCTAGGTCACTTTATTATTAATTAAGCAATTTTTTTCTTCAGTGAATATCTTCACCTATATTTATCAGTTTCAGGAGTCAGGTTTGAGCATGACAACTCTTAAATTATCAATTATTTGATAAGTTTTACCATTTCTTTCCTGTGCAGAAATATCTGCTTTTGTTTTTCCTTTAAGTAAAAGGATTACAAATAAGCAATGAGTAACTTTTCTCCCAAGCCCCAGTAGGGTAAAGGATCTAAAAGGCCAGAATGAATAAATAACTTATCATGCTAGTTTTTGGCTTGGTCTCTACTATCCTAGGCAATTTCCACAGCTTGCCAGATGGAAATGATTCAACATTGTGTTAATGAGATAAATGCTAGGCTAAGAAAACATTTTTGGAAGAAAATAAAAATTAGAATAATCATGCATTTCTTTCAAATAGGTTAGTAAATGCCTTGATTCCTTCACAGGACATCTGACACAAGTAGGGTTTGCTGCCAGTTTGCCAGAAGTAAAACGAGATGGCAATTATCCACATTTATCAGACTAGCATTTGCAAAGCCCATATCTTATTTTCTGGGTTCCCAGTGAATGATTCTCTTCCTCTGGGGCCTTCTTTGCCCCAAATCATGTATTTCACAGACCTCTTGGAGACTGCCCTGACTACAACCAGTTTAAGCTACTATGAAAATCATGTCTATTTTGAATGCCATGCTCTTAGCATCTGGAACATAATATTTTTTAAGAGCAGGTGGCAGTAACTGCCCAATTAGAATGTTTTGAATATTCAGATCAACAGCCTTGGTTAAAAAGAATTTCTTCACCACACCCTCATACTTCTTAGAAATGCTAAAGAATGAAAATCAAAAGGCATGTAGCAACCATGCTAGGGTGAGAAAAGTAAAAAAGGCTAAGGAATTGAAGCAAAATTTATGTATCGAACTCATCTGCATAGAGTGAGGATATCTAAAAAGCATAGGATGAAAACATAAATAGTCATGCTATGGAGCAATGGACTGGACAGGGACTATTTCCTACAAAGCTAAGGTTTAGTCCAAATATGAAGTGTTGGAAAACAAGAGAACATCTTTCCTATTAGAAATGCACAATTGTAGCTGGGCAGTGGTGGCGCACGCCTTT
>NW_022196911.1:88061962-88070655 GCF_008632895.1 Mastomys coucha
TTGTGACTTGTGTCTTAATTTGAAAATTAAAGTACACTTTGCGGTGAGATCCTTTAGAAATAGAGAAATGTAGACAGTTTGTGGAGAAATATTTTCTTTGCAATAGGAAAATCTTGGGCTGGGATTTTAACCCCCTTTGCTTCTAGTTATTTTCCTTTTAAGTATTAAAAGTGAATCCCAACTGGGTGCACTCTTTTCTCTTTGCAACAAGAGGGGCTTCAAGGAAGGAATATTCCCACATCAATCGACCCTACAATTTGGAAACTGCAGTGGTAAAATAGCGTTCTGGGAAAGCTATTGGATATACAAAAACTTGAAATTTTGTCACAGATGCAGGAAATTTCAGCACAGTTATGAAAGAGTGGATAAGGAAGAAATGAGAATTGAACGGTTGCTTCTGAAGTGAAATAAAAGATGGTATTCTGCATGCCCACTGAAGTTCTTTAACACAGAGAAGAATGTAGAATTTGACTGTGTAAACTAGTAGGTTTCTGATTCTTGTGCCTTCTTCTGTGCTTTTTTTCTTCATGTGTGCTGCCATACTGTCAATTATTAAGTTTGGTTAATTCTGGTAAAATATGAATCTTAAACAATACTATAATATTATAAAACTGCATTTTACACAGAAACTAACATTTGTTTTTGTTTCTACTAAGAACTCAAGAAAACTTTCTAGTCAAGACAAGAGATAGAGATGATGATGCTTCTATAAATAGAATCTTAGAATTAAATTAAATAGTCTAAAGTCACTACATACTCAGACTGGTTTTGGACTCATAGCAGTCCTCCTGCCTCATCCTGACAAGTGTTAAGATTACAGGCATGAGCCAGTACACACTGGGCTTGAGTCTAGGTTTCTTATAGATACTTGTGTAATTGATTTACAAACTGAGTAGTTTATAAATTGATCCTAATATCATCTTGAGCTGGGAAGCTTCCTCAATATGCAATACTCTGTGATAGATCTATGAAAATGGGAGGATCCATATTTAGAAATAAAGGTATTTGACTTTGTGATTTTTATTGAAAGTTAATTTCCATTTGCATTGCATTTCTCCAGCCTCCCATTACTAGGAACACTCAGGCTGCCTGAATATCACTTTTTCTTGGCGCTGGCTGCCAGGGCTTGAATATCCAGTAGCCCTAGATCACAAGGACAAAAGAAAGACTCCTTGGATAGATTCCCAACTGTGAATTTTTATTAACTTACAAGAGATGCTGGGTTTGACTGTATCCACTTTAGCAATCAGTGCTTCAATCTCAGTACTCGTACCTTTCCTAAACGTTTGCCTGAATGCATTTGATTTAGGAACAGATTTTATTAAAGCAAATGAGTCTGCAGGATGTCCTGATCATGACCAAACTTGTCAATTATGGTAGATGTCTGGCTCCCCCTGGAAACTGAGGCCCTGCTGTTTGCCAAGCATATTCTTTAAAATGGAGAAAAGAAAAAGAAAAGAGCTTCTTCTTGTTAAAAAAAAATACTTATTAACAGTAATATATTTGCATTTGTGTCTGTTTTGTACAAGGGTTGGGAGAGCACCCATGAATATAAATGAAGAGGCTAGAGGTTGGTGCCTAGTGTATTATTTTGTTTTCCATCTCTCCCTCTTTTTTTTTTTTTTTTTTTTTTTTTTTTTTTTTTTTTTGAGAGAGAGTCTCTCACTGGACTGAAGTTCACCATTTAGTTTAGACTTACCGGTCAGCAACCCTTGGGGATTAGTGTGTGACTTGGCTCTATGATTGCAGTTACATGTCACAACAAAGAATTTTGATGGATCTAACCTCCAGCCCCACCCTTGCTTTTACCCACTGAGCTGTCTCCCCAGCCTCAAAAATGAAAATTTGTAGGTAATTAGACAAAATTCTACCACCTTTTATCTTTCTCTTTTTATTTATTTATAGTAAGATAATTTATTTTATATGTAACATTATAACATTGATGCAAATTTTACGGGCTTCCCTTTTTAAATTTATTTTATTTTTATTTACATTTGAATGTTTGGGTACAGGTATGGGGATGTGATCCTTTTCGAGCTGGAGTTACAGTAAATTATGAGTTGCCTCAAGTAGTTTTCAATAATGGAACATAGGTTTCCTGGAAGAGCAACAAGGTCTCTCAACCTTTGAGCAAGCCTTCGAGTCCCCCTTGATTACTTTTATTTCAAATAATAACTTAATTTTATAAAAATAATCTACAAAAACTCTCTTCAATGAAAGTAGAGTTAGCTAGATTTTTTTCTTATTTATTATAAACTTGTTATTATTTTTATGTTGTTTAGATAGACTCTCACTGTTTCCCAGGACAGTCTGGACCTAAGCATATAGTTTGTCTCAAATCTCCTGCATCAGCCTCCCAAATGCATGTATCAGATACATGATACAACTCAACTATTATTATATTTTCTTTTACATAAAATTGACTAATGTCATAATGGTAGGAAACAAAACTTTATTGAACCATAATGCTATTGCCATGTCTCTTATTTTAACTTAAAAGTCAAAGAAACATTTCCTATCTCAGAGGTTAGCTTCTGTATGAGTCAAATGTAAGGAATAGGAGCCTGTACAAAGTGACTGGAAAATGCTAAATGTTGTGCAGCATTTATTATTGTTCAAGAAGAGGAATTACAAAAGAGCTTATGTAGACTGGATTATGGAAATGGCTGCGAGCAATAGTAAGGAGGACAGTTTGTCCAGAGCCAGTGAGATGACTCAGGAAGGAAGTCCCTGACCAAGCCTAATCACCTGATTCCCTTCTCACATGGTAGAAGAAGAGAAAGGATTCCTGCAAGTTGTCCTCTGATCTCCACACATGTGTCATGAAAGCTGTATGCCCAACCTGTACAAAGTAAACATAAAGAAATAAGTAAATATAGATGTTTTTATTTATTTATTTATTTATTTTTTACTTACTCATTTTACATCCCACTCACTGTTTCTGGTGGCCCCTCTCCCACAATTCTTCCCCCATACCCCCTCCTCTTCTCTTTTAAGTGGGTGTGCTCCCCCCTGGGTATCTCCCCTACCCTGTCACTTTGAGTCTCTCTGAGACTAGGCACTGACTCTCCTACTGAGGCCAGAAAAGGCAGCCCAGCTAGAAGAACATACCCCACACACAGGCAACAACCTTTTGGAAAGTCCAAGTCGAAGTTTCTTAAAGACAATAGTAGGACTATTTGCCTTTGATCAACACTAAGAGCGGAAATTGAAATTGGCAAAGTTATAGAAGAAGTATTTTCCACTTATGCTAACAAAACTGTTTGAACAACTTTTCCCTCTGCCTTACATGATGATCATCTACAGAGTCAATTCCTGAGATATATTTAAAAACAGTACCCTTATTAGCCAGGTAATATCTATAACATGTAAAGAGCAAAGCAATTAGCAACTGTACAGGGGAAACCATTTGGATTACCACCGTGTAAACAAAACCCTCGGTTTAATCCCTTCTCTGCTCTCATAATGTGGTGTCTTTTGGCAACAGGCTAAAGTAGTAAGAAGGCTGGGTAGGCTGCAAGTGTCGCACTCGTGTAAAGGTAAGGTTTCCCTCTTAGCTGTGCCTGAATCAAAGTACAGGGGTCTCTCTCAGAGACATTGAAAATATAGCAAGTTTCAACTGAAGAAATATTAAGTAATTCTATCACTATTACTTTTATTGCGTACATCTCACTGTAAGTATACAGAACAGGTAGATATTTAGATATGAAGATAAAATATTTGTGGCTTTGACTTGCGTTGTTTGATTGATTTTCTTAAGGTTCTCTGTTCTTTGAGCACAAAGGTAAAAATATTCTCCATTGAGCAAAAAGCTTGAGGAATAAATTTCTATCACCTGAAGATGTTCAGAGATAAGAGGCAACGTTTCCATTTGCTCAGGTAATTACAACCGGCTTTAGCTGGCCTCTCCAAAACTGAAGGTTGCTGATCTTGCACTACAAAAAAAAAAAATATTTTCAGCTGTGGACAATTAACAAACTCAGTGGACCAGGCAAAAGTGCAGCCCTCTCCTGCACAATTCAGCAGCCAGCACTACTCTGACAGCTATATAATTACATGGACCATAAATTACGCTCCGTAATCACCTTGTTTATAATTTCATTCCCTGTAAATTAGTAGTGTAATGAAATGAGATTTCATAACCACCAGATGCAGAGAGAGCTGCTCACTAGAGACTCTAAGCAATGGCTGAGAGGCAACCCCTTCCCAAGAAGAGAGATTTGGGTGAGCTGCTGTTAGCTGGACATATCATTGGCAAGTCATCTGATGCTTCCAGCTTGGGGGCTGCCAGTGACATTCATGTAACTCCAGCTTGGAAACAGGATGATGCACCAGCAGCTGCGGCCTGTGGATACCCTGTTTGAGAACAAACTTACTTTTAAAACTTTTATACGTCATAGCTCCATTGCTCCCACAGGTATGTTAGATAACGTATTTACATAGTGAGTACTCCAGAGTCTTCCAAGAGCTTAGTTTTAATTGAAGCACTTTTCACAGTTGTATTTTTTGCACTGTGGGTCAGTGGGTGACCTCTTTCTATACGGTGGTAATACAGTGATTGAGAAATGAGAGTGTGTTCTATATAGTAAGGTTTCCTAAGATTATTGCTTCATGATACATTAATTTAAAAAAATACATTTTGTATCATGCCCAGTAGTATGGAAGAGAAAGAAATATGAATGGAAATAATAAAAATACTGGTCTTAGCTCGAGGGTTTAGCCAGTAACCTGACTACAGAGACATAGCTCCCTGCTATTTCATAATAAAACAGTTTTTAGAACTGATAGCACACAACTGGGAATTATACATTTTTAAGGAAAAGAGGAACAAATGAACAGTTTATAATTCCTGCTGTCTTCGAGCCAGAGCCAAGACAAGTTATTTGCAAGAGATTTATTAGAACTGGAGCCATTGCTACAAGAATTGTGCTGCAAGGAAAAATACAAATTATGTGCCACTGTTTCTAACTGAGCTGGGAGGGGTAAATGCATGATTCCAGAGCTTTAATTACCTACAGGAAAGTGAGTCAGTTATGCAGTGCCTATTTTAATTACCATCTGATTAAAATTAATCCTAGCTGGGAAAGCAGAAAGTGAAAAAAGGAAACCGAAGTCTGAAGGTTAATGTTTCAAGTGTCACCAAGTGCAGACAGGTAAAGAAGAGGGAATCTGGATGAAAGACAGTGACTAGCTAGCTACCTGATCTTTAAAGTATGCTTCTAATATTCCCTGTTTTCAAGCTTGTTTTAGGATACCTCAAATTGTGTAAAATTCATGTCAATAATCTTGTTATTACTGACATTTATTCTCATTTATTTTTCCTGGGTGTTTTGTGTGACTGTGGGTATGACCATATGGTTTGGTGCCCTTATGGAGGTCATAGAATCATTGGATATTTATCTTCAGCTGCCATCTTCTTTGAGAAAGACCCTCTTCTTTTTTCCTGCTGTGTAAGTAATTCTAGTTGGCTGTCAAGCTCCTGGGGTCTGCGGATTCTCTTGTCTCCACTCCAATGTCTCCATAAGAACACTGGGATTACAGATGTTACACTGATTCACTGTATTTCAAGGGGGTCCAAACTCAGGTTGCCAAGCTTGGGCAATACTCACTTTGCCTGTGAAGAAATTTCTCAGTCCTAAAGCCATTTAGATATGATGTTATCCTCAGAGAGATTTGAGGTCAAATAAAATTATTACAGGAATCACAAAAAAGAGGTTGTTCATGGAACTTTGATGCTAATTTTCAGTAATTCTTTGAAGAATAATTTTTCGGTGTTTACTGTATAGTAGGGCCAGGACTTTTGCAAAATGAAGGATATTTTAAAACAGACTTTTTGTTCTAGGAAGGAAGATAGAAAAGAAAACCATCAGAGTAACAAGACATAATAAAGTAATTTAATGTAAACTGTCACACAAGCACACATATATGTGTGTGTATTTGTGTGTGTGTATATACATGTGTATATGCATGTATGTATTCTTGCTCATCAATAATGTAGAATAAATATATAGCTGTCTTATTCTGATCAAGTATTTTCAGAATTACAAAAGTAACTGAACTATACATTTAAAACATGCAGATATTGTCACTAAATTGCAAACACAATATCTGGCATGGTGCACCATCTACACACTATGCATGATGAATGATCAAACACAACATGCTATGCTGGCATCTTCATTGACAGTTGCACTAACTTGGGAAGTAAGAGAAGAGAATATTGTCAGAGATCAAACAATTTAAGCATAGATACCTAGGGAACCATTTAAAATAATAACAAAAACTCTCTGGCTTTACAATGGCTAAGCAGAACACCTCAACTACTAGCAGCTGATTGATAACTAGAATGAACTATGTAAATCAGAATTGATAACCTACAGTCTTCAGGCTGATGACAAGGGAAACAATGACATGGAATCAGTCAGTATGAACATGTCACACTCACAAGGTGTTTGGCTAAAATTACTAGAAATTAAAAATCCACAGGGATAGGGGCCTGAGTGATGGCTCGGAGGTTAAGAACACTGTCTGCCCTTCTGGAGGTCCTAATTTAAATTCCCAGCATTCACATGATGGCTCACAACCATCTATAATGAGATCTGGTGCCCTCTTCTGGCCTGCAGGATACATGCAGCCAGAATGCTGGGTACATAATAAATAAATAAATAAATAAATAAATAAATAAATATCCACAGGGATATGAAGCAAAAAAAAAAAAATGGCTATCTCTGGTAGATTACACCACCCTTTGCTATCCTGACTCTGCTGCTGGTGTGCTGTGAAGTGTTTGCAAGTTCATCCAGCTGCTGCTGCTAACCTGTGAACTGAAATGGCAGTTTCCCAACAACACGGATAAGAGTGCTTAAAAGAATCATTTGTAAGTAGTTCTGCTTCCCCCACATACCTTCCTTTTCACTAGTTTTGGTGAGTGGTGAGCTAAAGGGAGGTTAAAGTATTTAAGAGCCATCACTAAAAGTAGACATTGAAAAGAATTAAAAGTTCTCTACATGTGTGTAAGCATGTAAAGAACCAGAGTAAAACACTAGGCATATAATTATTTAAATGTAAAATTGAACCATCTTAAATGGAAACATTTATACTATAGTATAAAAAATAATGAAGAAATGATATGGTGAGTTTTGACAGAATCACTTTCATTAATTTTTTTTACAAATAACTATCAAAAGTCTGATCACCTGTGAGTAATAACTGTAGTGAAATCTTAATTTCCATCAAAAAATGCAAGGTAAAAAGTAAATGTTTTCAGAAGACAAATGATAAGTTTTAGAACTTCATAGTGTTTGGGAAAATTACATTCTTACTTTGAGGGGTGGAGAGGTGAAGCATTTATTTCATCATACAATGTTGTATAAATCCAACCTAAGTCTTACAATATGTGAATATAGTAAAAATGATCCACCAAGGTAAACAGTAGTGAAAACACAAAACAAAGTTAAAGTGTGTGTGTGTGTGTGTGTGTGTGTGTGTGTGTATGCATCATTATTTCATATGTACAGAGAATTATCCTGAAAAAAATTATATCTATACAAATAAGTGCATTATGAAGCTGATAAAATATATCATTTCAAATCAGTAAAAATATATGAAGCTTCAGGGTTAATAGCTATGAAAACTGATTTTCATTTGTATTTTATGCCACATAAGCTACAACTAAAGGAGAATCCTATTACATGTTTATAAATCAGTAAAATTCCTCTAAAAGTAAAAGAATAATATTGAGTAAAGAAATTTTTTTTTTGAAAAATAGAGCTCAATCAGAAAGTTTTGTCTGTGTAGCTATATAAAAAAGCATAAAAATGGCAGTTTTCAAAATTTTATATCTTAACATACTGTGCTAGGTATTTTTATGTCAACTTGACAGAAGCTAAAGTCATCTGAGAGGTGGGACTTTCAATTAAGAAAACAGAAGACCTGCTCTTTTCGGCAGTGAAATGATAGAAGGAGTGGATTTAGGGGAGAAGTGAACTTAGTGGCCTGGAGGGAGGGGAAACTGTGGTCAGATGCATTGTATGATAGAAGACTCGTTTTTATTAAGAAAAAAAAGAAGAAACAAAGGAAGGAAGGAAGGAAGGAAGGAAGGAAGGAAGGAAGGAAGGAAGGAAGAAAGGAAGGAAGGAAGGAAGGAAGGAAGGAAGGAAGGAAGGAAGGAAGGAAGAGAGAAAGGAGATATCTGCATAAGATTATGCGGTAGGCAAGCCTGTAAGGCATTTAAAAAGAAATGATCAATGGGGGGGGCAGGGAGCAGCTCATTCTGTGTGGTGCCATCTCTTAGCTTATAGTCTTGGATTCTAAAAGAAAGCAGACTGAGCAAGCCCTGGAGAGAAAACCAGTAAGCAGCCCCTTTCTATGGCTGAAGTACTGGCTCCTGCCTCTAGGTTCCTGCCCTGTTTTATTTCCTGTCCTTACTTCCTTCAATGATTAATAGTGATGTGGAAATGTAAGCCAAATAAACCCATTCTTCCTCATGTTGCTTTAGTCATGGGTTTCTTCAGAGTAATAGGAATGTAAAATAATGGTATCAGAAGTGGAGTATTGCTATAACAGGTATCGGGTTATTGCTCTAACATATCTGACTGTGTTCCAGGGATGATTTTGGAAGGACTTTGGGCTAGAAAAGCCACTAAGTGTTGAGAGCTTAGTGGGTTTTTATTGTATCTTTGAAGATAAAAAAA
>NW_022196911.1:88070674-88083479 GCF_008632895.1 Mastomys coucha
TTTTTTTTTTTTTTGTGAAGAATCTGTTGTGTCTCATCAGCTGGATCTGAAAAATTGGCTGTGATCAACAAGAGAACGGGCCAGTAAATTAAAACCTTTACTTTTTGGGGATAATTGATTCTACTAACCAGGAGCTGAGAAATTAGCAGTGATTAAAAAGAAACCATCATCATTGAGATCAAATCTTCCAGGAAGTGTTTCCTAAGAGTCAGCTTACAGGAGATGTTTCAGAGACAACCAAGCTTGTATTTTGTGCTGGCAGCTGAACTTGGTGGTTTAAGAGTCATCCAGGTGGTACTGATTTTAAAAGTATGAGGGTATTATGGAGATCAGCTGAGGCTTGGCACTGTGAGAGGACAGGAGAGACCATTGGTGAAGATGCAGACTCAGTGGCAGTTCAAGACCCAGGATTCAAGGGGTCACAGAATTCTAACGCACAACCTGCAGTCCAGGAATTAATGGAGTCAAAGCAACTGAACCTAAATACCTTACATTACTTCATGATGCTCAATGAGTATAATTCACATAAGAGTGAAAAACAGGCACAACATGAAGCATATTCGAGCTTTTATTTCAACTTTCTTTTTACTGTAAAATGCATCTTCATTCTATTCTGAGACTTTCACTGCTTAGTTCATGCTGAGACAAGATGATCTTTAAAACACAGTTTCCTATATGCAAAAGGTGGTGGTTAAATGAGATGAATTTTAAGTTCATTGTTAGCTTGTCATTACAGAAAATCATTCAGTCACAGGATTAAGGACTTGGGCCGTCACTGACATATTATAGAGAGTAAATAAATGTTTCATCTTCTCCACATTCCATGCTGTCCTCTCTGTTCGTAATTTTGTATTAAGCAGAGTAGTAGCATTGTCCAACTGAATGATTCTTCAAACTCGTTGACTTTCCTGAAAGAATAATGAGGAAATTTATGTTAACAAAGTGAATTACCATAATCCTTTTTATATTTCAGCAAAATAAAGAGATTTTATCCATGACATATATAATACTAGGAGCATGGATTTTATTCAACCCAAAGTCATGGAAAATTATACTGTTGTTTAATAATGAGAAAATAATACTGATTACTTCCTAGAATTTGAAAACAGGAACTAAAAGGACATTTACAAAGCATATATGATAGTGTGAAAATATTAGAATAGTGATAATAAAGTAATATAAAGTATGAAAAATCACTTCTGTTTTTTTTATTAAACCATACAACTATATATCTAAGTGGACAAAATGAAAAAGAAACAGGTTATTGGAAACATTTATTATTCATTTATATATATTTTAAATTATATTTTGAGTATAAAGTATTTTTTTGCTGAATTTCTTCTTAGTGTTTTGAGAATTTCTTCTATATGCTCTGTGTTTAGACCTGCCACTGAACTTCTCAATGCTTGTTAGAAGAGAGCTGAGGTTTCAATTTCCTTTTAATTGATGAGTAATTTCCTTGTCTTATTCATTTCAAGTGTGTTCATGGATTCTCTCCAGAGCATACTCAGCATGGATGCTTTAATGTCTTTGACAACATGGGCATCTTTTTCTTAGTCTTGACCTCATCTACTCCTTATATTTTTCTTGGAACTTGCGATTCTTCTGTTCCTTTCCTGACAAGAAGTTTCAAAGCTAGGTGTTTTTCTAATTGTAATAGGAGTGTGTTTTTGTTTGTCACCTATTTCAGCTGGATTTTCTTTCATGGCTCAAGTAATAGGTGGCATATATATATATATATATATATATATATATATATATGTATATGTATATATATATGAAATTAAACCATTTCTCTAATATATATGTGTATATATGTGTGTATATATATGTGTATATATATATATATATATATATATATATGTTTGTGTGTGTGAGATTTACTTTGTTCTTCCCATTAGATAAAAGGAAAACTACACATGCCCCATGTTTCTCTGAGCCAATGTCAGAATATGTTTTCAAAGGACTATAAATTTGCTTCATGGTTGAAAGAGTGGAAATTCACTAAGTGGAAAACACCTGAGACATACACACATGCTTTCCTGTTGCTTTTTAAAATATCCATTGTGTAATCTCTCCAATTCTTGCCTTTGCCTTTGTTAAAGTCTTCCCTGGGTTATTCTTCCCTCTGTATTAAACTCCTCCCTTAAGCATTTCCCACCTCTGATGCTCCCTCACTACTTCCTTCTCTTTATGGATAGTGCGCACTTTCTCCGAGAAAGATACATGCTAATCCTTCCCAAGCAGTTCCACCAACTGAGGATAAAATACTCAAATGCATAAGACTATTCAAACCACTCACTACCAATCCTGAGTGAATGGCATCCTGCTCAGAAATACTTTACCTAAACTTATAGGATGTAGTGTGCTTCTTACCTTGTCTTCTAGGAATGCTGGTTTTCAATGTTGTATTGAGATATTTGCTCCATTTGGAGTTGATCCTTTCATAAAAGAGAAATGGTCGAATTTCATTCTTATACATTAGATATCTATTTTTCTCTAAATATAAGTATTCAGTTTTCCTAACATTATTTGTTGGAACTATATTTTTCTCCTCTATGTAATTTTGGAATTTTGGGGGAAAATCAAATGTCTGTAATTTTGTCATGTTGTATTTACTTACTCTATTATTCTTATTTTATTTATATTATATTTATCAGTTATTTCTTACTTAGCTTTTGTTGAAATGCTCTTTCTACAAAAAGAAATATTTCTATTACTTTATGTGCATGGGTGTTTCACAACATGTATATGTACAATGTTTTGCAGAGGGTGCTGGACCCCCTTTGAACTAGTTATAGATGGTTGTTAGCCTCCATTAGAGTTCTAGCAAGTGAACTCAAGTCCTCTGTAAGAGCCTTAAATACTGTTAACAGTGATGCCTTCTCTCAAATCTTTTTTTCTTTATTAAATATAAATTCTATTAAATTTCATGTTAATAAAGTTTGATTTCTCTATCTCTGTCTTTGTGTGTCTCTCTGGATCTCTGTGTCTATCTCTGTCTTTCGGTCTCTGTCTCTTTTTCTTCTTCTTTTTCCTCCTCCTCCTCCTCCTCTTTCTTCTTCTTCTTCTTCTTCTTCTTCTTCTTCTTCTTCTTCTTCTTCTTCTTCTTCTTCTTCTCCTTCTTCTTTCCCCCCTCTCTGTTTTATAAGCATGTATCTCGAATTTGAAACTTATTGTTAAATCATAATTTCTAGAATGCTCTAAACTCATTTTGTGTCTCCAGACTTTATTTCAACTGGAAATATTTCAGTGTGGATAGACTGGATACAAGAGTGATTCATTAGTTTCCTCAGAAATCTTTTCACCTTACCAGTTCTTTTGTTGCTTACCTGTTCATTATAAATACCTTGTCAGCTATGGTTGTACAACAGCACCTTTGCATCTCTTTTAACATTCTTAACAGAAAAATAATCCCATGAAAGACTAAATTAAGTCTCATTAGACACACTGTGAATTTGACAATGCACATGTACCAAGTTTTACAATTTGCTGGTATAAAGTAGAATTCTTCTTGGCTTCTGTTATAATATCTTTACCTTCTAAACCCCAGCTCCAAATGTGAAATAATTTCAGATTTCAATATAGGAGAGCCAAATTTAGAGTTAGCTGGGAATTTTATATATAAAGAAGCATCAAAAATTCAGTGGCTTAAAATAGAAGCAATTTATGAGAGCTTAAAATTTATATAATTCTAGTTTAGTTTTCTTCTTTTATTTTTGGCTAGATAAGGAAAAGTAATGCTTCTTTATGCAAAAGGTACAACAAAAGTTGCATGACACCTTTAAAAATGTTTTCATTTGGCAGAGTTTACATGCTTATTTTAAATTCTGAATAGGGTGTGACTAAACTCTAAGTGAAATAATTGTATAAAAATTTACACTTCACTTGGCTGAATGAAGGATCTCATAAAAGTACAGTACTGCATAGGAAATATTTGAAAAAAGTTAAAACAACCTTTTTCTATAATAATGGCTTCAAGCTAAAATTTCATATAAATACACAGTTAGAGACAGAAAACTATTGAAATAAGATGAAGGCAATATGCATAAGGCATTAGTTTTTTATTTTGGTGATAAACATATAAAGTGTTTGTTCCATTTTATGTTTATACATATATGAAATTGCTTTTATAACTATCTTAATTTTATAATCAGAAGAAGCTTTGTAAGCAATGCAATATTGATTTAAAAATATTATTATGTCAGTATTTGTGCATTTTGTGACTTTAATGTACTTCCCTTTTTCAACCCATATTTATATGTGGTCAGAAAAATCATGGACATTTTCAACTGGGAAAGGTTGAGATGAGATACTTAACTTATACACCAATGAGGAGACTTAAGTTAGCAATTAGCAGTAATAATCAAGGAAGATTAATGACTGTCTCAGAAAGTCCATTGCTGTGGGCCATTAACCCGTGCATAGCAATTAATTCCCAAGGAAATGCTCAATGCTTCAAAGGTCATTCCCATGGCTAGAAATTATTACAAAGTAAAACCATATCAGAGTGTTCATTGTCAGAAAGAAAACACTCATTATCACCACTCACTGACATTTATTTGGATCAATTTGACTGTGTTATGACTGAAAAGGTATTTGGATAAACATTATCTCAATGATGCCTATAGGGTATTATTAAGTGTACTAATTTTAGAATTAGTAGAGGAAACTTCCTTTCCAGTGTGGTGGTACTTGGCTAGTGAGCTCATAGTCAAAGTGGTACAGAATACTGATTCACATCTGAGTAATTCGACATTCCCCTCACAATATTTGAAGTGTTAGTCAAAAATGTATTTCCAGTTTTAAGATAAACAGATAAATTGACTTAACCTTTGTGTTTGAGAATTCCAACTGTCAGACAGAATTGAAATTTGGTTTTCCTGGTATTTGGGCCCAAGTGCATTTCCTTGACCTACAATTGCGTATTAGCTGCATCTTCTGCCTACCAACAACAGACCTCAAGTTTCTTAGCCAGCACATTCATAGAAGTGAGATGCTTGTGTTAAATGATTCTTTTTGTCTTCCAATCTCCATCTGTGCCCTGGGGCTAAGGCTGTCCCAAACCCTTCATAGCCAAATCCTTCCAAGAGAGAGCTGGTCTCCCCAGGAGTGCTGACACACCTAAGATCACAGGCACACAGTCCCACAGGAGGGACAAGATCCAGTCAGACACAGCAAGACCAGCTAACACCATAGATAACCTGATGGCGAGAGGCAAGCACAAAAAAAACTAAGCAATATAAACCAAGTCTACCTGGTATCAGCAGAACGCAGTTCTTCCACCACAGAGCTTCCTGGATACGCCATCACACCAGAAAAGCAAGATTTAGATCTAAAATCATTTCTCATGATGATAATATTGGACTTTAAAAAGGATATAATAAACTCCCTTAAAGTAATACAGGAGAACACAAGTAAACAAGTAGAAGAACTAAAGAGGAAACACAAAATTCCCTTAAATAATTACAGGAAAACACAACCAAACAGGTGAAGGAATTGAACAATGATTATCCAGGATCTAAAAATGGAAATAGAAACAATAAAGAAATCAAAAAGGGAGGCAACCCTGGAGATTGAAAACCTAGGGAAGAGATCAGGAGTCATAGATGTCATCATCAACAGAATACAAGAGATAGGAGAGAATCTCAAGTGCAGAAGGTACCATAGAAAACATTTGCACAAGAGTCAAAGAAGATGCAAATGCAAAAACCTCCTAATCCAAAACATCCAGGATATCCAGGATACAATGAGAAGACCAAACCTAAAGATAATAGGTTTAGAGGAGAGGAGAGCAAAGATTCCCAACTTAAAGGGCCAGTAAATATCTTCAACACAATTATAAAATAGAACTTCCCTAACCTAAAGAAAAAGATGCCAATGAACATACAAGAAGCCTACAGAACTCCCAATAGATCAGACTAGAAAAGAAATTCCTTCTGTCCCATAATAGCCAGAAAAACAAATGCACAAAGCAAAAAAAGAATATTAAAACCAGTGAGGGAAATTTTTTAAGTAACATATAAAAGCAGACCTATAAGAATTACACCAGACATCTCAACAAAGACTATGAAAACCAGAAGATCCTGGGCAGATATCAAACAGAGACTAAGAGAACTCAAATGCCAGCCAAAATTACTATATCTAGCAAAACTCAATTACCATAGATGGAGAAACTAAGATATTCCATGACAAAACCAAAATTCCACAAATCTAGCACTACAAAGGATAATAGATGGAGACTTCCAAAACAAAATGGGAAACTACACCCACCCTTGAAAAAGCTAGAAAGTAATCTTCTTTCAACAACCCCAAAAGAAGATAGCCACATAAACATAACTACTCCTCTAACAACAAAAATAACAGGAAGCGAGAATCACTATTCCTTAATATCTCTTAACATCAATGGACTTAATTACCTAATAAAAAGACCTCAATTAACAGACTAGATATGTAAACAGGACCCCATATTTTGCTGCATACCTCAGTGTCGAAGACAGACATTACCTCAGAGTAAAAGGCTGGGAAAAACATTTCCAAGCAAGGGGGAGGGAACAGGGATTTTTTTGGGGGTTTTGTTTTTTATTTTCAGAGAGCAAATAGGGAAAGGAGATATCATATGACATGTAAATAAAGAAAATATCTAATAAAAAAATTTCCAAGCAAATGGTCCCAAGAAACAAACTGGATTAGCCATTCTAATATTGAATAAAATCAACTTTCAACCAAATGTTATCAAAAAAGTTAAGGAAGGACACTTGTACTCCTCAAAGAAAAATTAAACCAAGATGAACTCTCACTTCTGAACATCTAAGGTCCAAATGCAAGGGCACCCACATTCATAAAAGAAACTTTACTAAAGCTCAAAGCACCTTGCACTTCACACAATAATAGTGGGAGACTTCAGTACTCAACTCTCATCAATGGACAGATCATAGAAACAAAAACTAAACAGAGACACAGTGAAATTAACCAAGTTATGAACCAAATAGATTTAACAAATATCTATAGAACATTTCATTCTCAGCACCTCATGGTACTTTCTACAAAACTGACAATATAAATGTTTACAAAACAGTCCTCAACAGATACAAGAAGACTGAAATAATCCCATGCATCCTATTCATGGAACTAAGGCTGCTCTTTAATAACAACAAAAACATCAGAAAGTTTATATATACATGGAAGCTGAACAATGCTCTACTCAATGATAACTTGGTCAGAGTTTAATGAAAATGAAGGCACACTATACCAAAAATATGCGACACAATGAAAGCAGTGCTAAGAAGAATACTCAAAGTTCTGAGTGCCTCCAAAGAGAAACTAGAGAAAGCATACACTAGCAGCTTGACAACACACCATAAAGACCTAGATCAAAAAGAAGAAAATATATTCAAGAGGAGTAGACAGCAGAAAATAATCTAACTCAGGGTTGAAATCAACCAAGGAGAAGCAGAATTATAGAAAATAATCCATAAAACAAGGAGCTGGTTCTTTGAGAATATCAACATGATAGATAAACCCTTACCCAGACGAACCAGAGAGCACAGAAACTGTATCCAAATTAACAAAATCAGAAATGAAAAGGAAGACATAACAACAGAAAACAAGTAAATTTAAAAACAAAAACAAAAACATCAGATCCTACTACAAAAGTCTATACTCAACAAAACCGGAAAATCTGGATAAAATGGACAATTTTCTAGACTGATACCATGTACCAAATTTAAATAAGGATTGGATAAACCATCTAAACAGTCCTGTAACTCCTAAAGAAATAGAAGCAGTCATTAATAGTCTCCTAGATGGGTTTACTGCAGAATTTGATCAGACCTTCAAAGAAGACCTAATCCAATACTCTTCAAACTAGTCCGCAAAATAGAAACAGAAGGAACACTACCCAATTCATTTCATGAAGCCACAATTATGCTTATACATAAACCACCCAAAGACCCTACAAAGAAAGAGAACTTCAGACCAATTTCCCTTATTAATATTGATGCAAAAATACTCAATAAAATTCTTGCAAACCGAATCCAAAAACACATGAAAATGATCATCCATTATGATCAAGTAGGCTTCATTCCAGGGATGCAAGGATGGTTCAATATATGGAAATCCATCAATGTAATCCACTATATAAACAAACTCAAAGGGGAAAAAACCATGATCATTTCATTAGATGCTGAGAAAGTTTGACAAAGTTCAGCATCCCTTCATGGTAAAAGTCTTAGAAAGATCAAGAATTCAAAGCCCATATATAAAAATAGTAAAAAGCAACATTCTGCAAACCAATAACCAACATCAAACTAAATGTACAGAAACTTGAAGCAATCCCACTAAAATCAGGGACTAGACAAGGTGCCCACTCTCTCTCTACCTATTCAATACAGTAATCAAAGTTCTAGCCAGAGCAATTAGACAACAAAGGATGTCAAAGGGATACAAATTGAAAAAGAAAAAAAGTCAAAATATCACTACTTGCAAATGATATGATAGTATACTTAAGTGACCCCAAAAATTCCACCAGAGAACTCCTGAACCTGATAAACAACTTCAGTAAAGTGACTGGATAACTGGATATAAATTAACTCCAATCAGTAGACTTATACTACTCAAAGGATAAACAGGCTGAGAACTAATTTAGAAAAACAACTTCCTTCACAATAGTAACAAATGATATGAAATACCTCGGTGTGACTCTAGCCAAGCAAGTGAAAGATCTGTATGACAAGAACTTCAAGTCTCTGAAGAAAGAAATAGAAAATCTTAGAAGATGGATAGATCTCCCATGCTCATGGATTGGTAAGATTAATATAGTAAAAATGGCCATCTTGCTGAAAGTAATCTACAGATTCAATGTAATCCCAATTAAAATACCAAATCAGTTCTTCATAGAGTTGGAAAGAGCAATTTACAAATTCATTTGGAATAACAAAAAAAACAGGATAGGAAAAACTATTCTCAACAATAAAAGAACTTATGGGGAAATCACCATTCCTGACCTCAAGCTATATTACAGAGCAATAGTGACAAAAACTGTATGGTATTGGTACAGAGACAGGCAGGTAGATCAATGGAATAGAACTGAAGACCCAGTAATGATCCCCCCACATACGAATGGTTACTTTATCTTTAACAAAGGAGCTAAAAGCATCCATGGGAAATAAGACAGCGTTTTCAACAATGGTGCTTGTTCAACTGGTGGTCAGCATGTAGAAGAATGTCAATTGATCCATTCTTATATCTCCTTGTACAAAGCTGAAGTCCAAGTGGATCGAAGACCACATAAAATCAGATACACTGAAACTAATAGAGGAGAAAGTGAAGAAAATCCTCGAAAACATGGACACGGGAAAATTTTCTGAATAAAACACCAATGGCTTATGCTCTGAGATCAAGAATCGACAAATGGGACCTCGTTAAATTTCAAAGCTTCTATAAGGCAAAGGACACTGTCAATAGGACAAAATGGCAACGAGCAGATTGGGAAAAGATCTTTACCAATCCTACATCTTATCAAGAGCTAGTATCCAATATATACAAAGAGAACTCAAGAAGTTAGACTCCAGAGAAGCAAATAACCCTATTAAAAATGGGTTAAAGAACTAAACAAAGAAATCTTAAATGAGTAATACTGACTGATTGAGAATCACCTAAGGACATGTTCAACATCCTTAGTCATCAGGGAAATGCAAGTCAAAACAACCCTGAGATTCCACCTCACACCAGTCAGAATGGCTAAGATCAAAACCTCAGGTGACAGCTGATGCTGGCAAGGATGTGGAGAAAGAAAAACATTCCTCCATTGCTGTTGGGATTGTAAGCTGCTACAACTACTCTGGAAATCAGTTTGGTGGTTCCTTAGATAATTGGACATAGTACTACTTGAGGACCCATCTATACCAATCCTGGGCGTATACCAAGAAGATGCTCCAACATGTAATATGGAAACATGCTTCACTATGTTCATAGCAGCCTTATTTATAGTAGCCAGAGGCTAGAAAAAACCCAGATGTCCTTCAACATAGGAAGGGATACAGAAAATGTGGTACATTTGTACAGTGAAGTACTACTCAGCTAATAAAAAGAATGAATTCATGAAATCCTCAGGCAAATGGATGGAATGAGAAAATATCTTCCTGAGTGAGGTAACCCAATCACAAAAGAACACACATGGTATGTACTTACTGATAAATGGATATTAGCCCAAAAGCTCTTAAAACAGAAGATACAATTCACAAACCGCATGAAGCTCAAGAAGAAGGAAGACCATAGTGTGGTTGCTTCCAGCCTTCTTAGAAAGGGGAACAAAATACTCACAGAAGTAAATTCAGAGACAAAATGTGGAGCAGAGTCTGAAGGAAAGGCCATCCAAAGAAATCACCATTTTCATGCATGTAGGTGGCTACAAACTGCACGTGCAGGTGTTCTAGCTCCCAAATTCATTACCTGCTTATCATGCTATTCACAGAATCAGGAAAAAAAATTAATAACGTATATGGAAATAATTGTTTGCAGAAGCCTGAAGCACTATTTCTTATTTAATGCTTTGAATCAACATATTTTAAAATGAATGTGTGATTAATAATCAGAGCACATGTTATAGTGAAATTTAACATTAAGTGATAATGTGTGGAGGGTATTGTTGTCATATCTCCACATTCTATGTTATATAAATATATATTCAATTCATTGCACAGAATGCTAACCAGCTTCTTGAGAAATTCTCTCTGGCCACAGCAATAAGGCATGAAAAACTAATGAGGATTCCTTGCTAGGTAATAAATTACTGATTAATTTTGCATATATAGGTTTCTTTATTTCCAGTTTATAAATGCATATAGCAATAATTTTTCAAAGTAAATATGTAATGGCTTAAGCTTGCATATGTGCAAATTTTGTCTTAAACCAATAACTCAAAAGCCCATGCATTGAAGATTATATTTATTTTTAAAGTCAGCACATTACATGACCTTTGCTTTAATTTAATACTTTCTGATTGGTAGAAATCAATATTTAGGGGCTTGTAAAATAAAACTGTGGGGCAGAAATTTTACATACATCCTGGGGATAAAGAGATTGTTTACTGACTGTTACTGGATGTATACTGTTGAAAAGTACCCACCATCTCTCCAGTATGTTCTTATTTATTTATTTATTTGTTTATTTATTTACTTATTTATTCATTCATGGTGTTTTGGCTTACAATATCAACATGTAAGTCAGTTGTGTTATATTCACTCCTACAAAAAGAAAAAGAGTTCTCATTACTTTCTTTATTTTCTCTGTTTCAGCAAGCTCTACTTTTTAAATCCCAATGTGAAAACATGTTTTATGGATGGAAAATGAAGTTGCTGGAGTGATATTGAGAGTAACAGAGCCCAAGGAGAAATAAAACAATGGTTTCATGGGATACAAATGCTCTTTCATTGAGTCTTCTACTTCTCAGAGATCAGTAGAGACAATGTTGGGGAAATGAAAAATCCTTGTATAGGAATGTATACCAATTTGTATCAGTCCCATCTTAATATTTTTCTTGCTTTATTTAATTTTTATTCCTTACAGTGTTGTGACCTGGATACCAGAAATCTACAGAGCAGTTGTTATCTACTAAAAACAATGAGACATGAAAGGCCATGAATTTTTAAATACACTCATTACAAGTGGAAATTTGCATGATTGCCTTTGTCTGCCAGTTTCAATCAGTAGTTTTTTTTTTTTCTCTATCTCTTGGTATTCAGTCCCCAAGTTGTTAATCCACAGTTATTATTAAATTATTCATGTTTACCAGGTGATCATTTTCTTGCTTTTGCAAAATATCATTCTTTCATACATGTCTGTGTCACAGACACAGTGTGACACTTTTCTGATGGTAGTTGCATCCTTATCCAGGGAACTCCTCAACTGACGATGAACTGAAAGAAAGAGTTAAATCTAACTAGCAAATCTTGAATAACAACTTAATTCACACATAAGAATACTATAAAACAATATGTCCCGTATTTTATATGGTGGGTCCTAAGCAAGTTACCTCTATGAATAAATGTTTTTAGAAAGACTAATACATAATGTCTGTTTACAGTTTAAATTATACGCATCACCTTTAATAACCTGACTCTGAAAGTGTCAGTCTTAAGAAAATATTTTGTGCAAACTAAACTCTACTTGGGCATCAACACCTGTTGTGGATAGCTCTGGGGTTGCTTGTATTTTGTTGCTAATTCTGCTCTTCTGGGAGGGGCTTGGAGGAATGAGTCACTTACTTAGCTGACTTCTTGTGATCCATCCCCTAATGAATAAAGGAGCCAATCACTGAAAAAGTAGGCAGAACTTCTGGTGAGTAGGTGGAACTTCTGGGTTGGATAGGGGAAGAGAGGAAGGAAGAGAGAGATAGGGTCTTTTTGGGCAGGGATAGCATGAGGACAAGATGTAGTTACTAGTGTCTCCTGGCTTCAATGGTGGATCTATCAGGATTCGCCACTGGAGGATTTAGATTTAATACAAGATTAGGATTCTAGTTGTGTTCCCAGCAATTGAGATACTGTTGCTTCTGAAATAAGTCTGTATTGTGTTTTCCTTCACATGGCAGTTCAACTGGGTTCAAAAGAGAAAGGTAAGGTGACAAAGTGTGGATATGCCAGATGTGCACCACAAAGGCTGTAGGGGGTTGAAGCATGGGGCTAGGATGGTAAAGTCCTGCCAGTGGGAAGTTAGCAAGCTGGGTAGTGAGATTTTGGAGTTCTGAGTCCACGAGTCTCTATGAGATGAGAACTGGCTGGTGAGTTTAGCATAACTGGAATAT
>NW_022196911.1:88083489-88084810 GCF_008632895.1 Mastomys coucha
ATATATATATATATATATATATATATGCATTCAAAGCCATGCCAGCAAAACATCCAAAAATGATAAGTCAAGATAAATCATAATCTATTGGATAGATCTGTATAGAAAGGATAGAAGCATTTAGTTAGCCTCTTTGAGTGTGATTCTTTTAGCCAATTAATAATGCATTGAATATTAATCTATTCTTTCCTATGAGGATCCTAGCAAAGCTTCAGGAAGATAAAAATTAGAGGGAACATAAGGTCAACTTTCTGGCTGCCAAACAATTTTATAAATGAAAGTGATACTTGGGAGAAGAAATCCCTGAAAGATCTAGATTGCACAGCTTTCTACGTTGCTACATAACATTTCATACTGCTGAAAGCAAGCATGAGGAATGAGTGCTATTTCATGCTGCCTTGATTAAGAGTTTCTGGAGCTCCTGGAGACTTCCCAAGAAGAGTTATAGTGGCAGGTGTTTTTCATCCTATCACTTCTCTCTTAACGAATAAGGTAGCTGCTGTTTAAACAGCAACCAGAAGATTCAACCGAGTCTGAAATGTCTTTTTAATGAGATATTGTATTTTCATAATTGAGTGAAATAATATATATAAACTAAAGTGTCTACTTCAAAGTCCATGCTGGGAGATGTAAGATGCAATGTCAGGATGTGGAAGAACTAATCCTAATATGTACTTCACACTCGGAAGAGCAACATTGCAGCAGGGTGAATTTCAAAGGTAGTCCTTAAGGTATTCTTCAAAATCAGTGTTATCCTGGTAAAAATCAATCATGTCAGACCAAGTTTAGACTAATAGGTACATAAAGCTGCAGGTGTGGATTTTGATAATGACACTCCAAAAATAATAATTCTTAGAGTCCCTAGGTATGCCGTAGTTCCATTATTTGACTATTAAACAACAGGTCAAAAAGTAACTTGCTTGTTTATGGCATGCTATTTATTCTGAGTTAGAAGTCTTTTAAAAATTCAAATATATACATCACATAAGGGATTCTCTTTTCCTAGAATGTTACTCCATCTCTTACTCAGGGTTACTTTATTACTTACATTATTTTCTATGATCATTTCCAATATTTTGTTAAAAGATAAAATGTAGTTTTGTAGCTGTTGTCAGGTTGTAATGGTAAAAAAAAAATTGAACATGTTTTATATATACTCCAAATGCCTTAAATAAAAATAATAAAAAAAGTACTTTATTTTTTGTCCTTCATTTTTTTTTTTACAGAAGGAATATTCTTTTATTCTTTTTTAAAAATTGTTTGGAAATCATAATGAGTTCCTTTTATTGTTTGGGAATCATGAAAAAGAGCCCTGGGTACT
>NW_022196911.1:88085763-88091608 GCF_008632895.1 Mastomys coucha
CTCGATTGTTCTTGAACCAGGTCTGGATCTCATTCGCTGTCACACCAATCGATGATGCCAGATCCATGAGTGCCTCCCTTTTTGGATTTGTGCACTTAAGAAAATATTCTTGCAGCAGGCACTTTTGTTCCTTGGTGTATGATATGCGTGTTTTCCGATGCTTCCTTGGAGCCACAAGGCCAGCTTTTCGGCGACCATAATTAGTTGACAGCACCATAGTTCCTAGAGAACCCTGGAAACCTGCTCTCACTGAGGATCTTGAAGGTATCTGATGACTTGGACGCTCTAAGAGGCTTCTCAGAGTTGGTAAATGTGGGCCCATTACAGGACCTGGTTGCATTTGTATACTTGATTTTCTTGATGGACCTTGGGACTCTTGCCAACAGAGCTCCCTTTCAGGGACTGAAAGACTAGATCGCACTGGACTTCCTGGGATCACTAGGAGACTCTGACACATTTGGAAAGGCAAATTCCTTGCAGGCTCTTGATACATTTGGAAACTGGTCTCTATAGGTGCTTTTGAAGACATTTGGAATTTTGAATGCAAGGAGGGACCTTGGGCCATATGTCGGCTCTGATCTTATTGGAGCACCTTCCTACAGGAGAACCTTGTAGACAAGGCTGACCTAGAACTCACAGAGCTCCACATGACTCTGCCACACAACCCAGTGCTTAGATTTTTTTTTTTTTTTTTTGGTTTTTCAAGACAGGGTTTCTCTGTGTAGCCCTGGCTGTCCTGGAACTCACTCTGTAGACCAGGCTGGCCTCGAAATCAGAAATCTGCCTGCCTCTGCCTCCCAAGTGCTGGGATTAAAGGTTTGCCTTGTCCTTCATTTTTAAGATAAGTCAGGCTATCATTCTATAATACATACGGGCTTGGAATGCAACATGTAGACTAACTTGACTTTGAACAGGAAGGAATTCCTCTGCCTCAGTGTAGTGTAAACCACAATTCCTGGTAAGGAAAGTCTTTCTTTTGAATAAAATAAAGTATTAGAAAAAGTTTAGTTGGACCAAAAGTAAAAAGGATATAACAAAGAGTTACATCCCTCACGTTATACTGTTATTCAACTTGAATATAAAAACAAAAGTATATTGTTATCTTATATAACACTGCATTTAAGCATATGGGAGTCAGAGAAAAAATCAAATATTACTGTGCTTTATTAATAGGTTACAAGGATTTACCACCATGGTATATGTAGTATTTAAAAAATAAAAGACATTGGGGTAAACCAAATTGTCATTGTGTCATTTGTGCATTTTGAGGCAATAGGTATTACAATTTGGATTAGAAAACTTAGATATTTAATTTTTTATCAAATAGTAATATTCTTCATCTTGATCATTGTGTGAATGAAAGACAAAAATACAGTTTTCTGATAGTATACTAATGCCAACCTTTTGACTTTGTATAGGTCAGGTCTTGCCATGTATCCTATCCTGGCCCTGAGCTCAAATTTGTAGCAATCTTCCTGACCTACTCACGTTCTAGGATTATAGTTATGCACCATAATATCCACCAACTTGCTTGCTTTTACTTATTCTATTGTTAGAATGTTCCATTAATCAGGTCTTTGAGAACCATTAGCAAAGTATCTTTATTGTGTTTTCTTTCCATAAGATTCAAATATTTGAAAGCATGGAGTCATTATTTTTCTCTGCAAGGAAATATAAACAAAGTGTATTTGAAAATTGGTAAGTATTTGATGTGGAGATAAGGCCTACATCCCATACTCAAAGTAGGATTTTTATTCTACTGTATCATTACCATCAATTACAGATCTGATATTAATACCCTCTCCTACAGATTTAATATTAATATCAAACCTTTATTGTTTTCCTATAATTACAAAAGATTTGGGTACTTTAAAAGAATATTAATTAATGTAAAAGTAAAAAGATGAGCATGTTATAAAATGGTTTTGAGGGAATTGTGGAATGTTTAGAATTGCAGATAATTATGTGGAAAATTACAAGACTATCCTTCATATTCCAGGAAAAATCTAGAGACTGAGAAACAGTTACTGTCATTGTCATATGAGAAGAATGCTCCAGGAGATCTAAATGTGCAGACAGAGATTCTATGCTCACAGAACATGATGTTGTCTCTGATCATACACACAGGCTGACAAGTGAAGAGATGCTATACTGGATTCTCTAGCAGGTTGGCTTCAGGAATTGAAATAATACATAAATTTTATAGTTTAGGCTGTTGATCATTTTAGTTTGATTCTTGAACTATCAGTAGATATTCTACCTCTATCACTAGTCAAACAAGAACATCCTATCTGTTTAGAGTTCAAAGAGAGAGGAAAAGAGAGAAAGAGAACATCTGTGCTCGCTTCTTTTATACAAAATCAGCTTTAAGCATCTTATCTCAGACTGCTCTTGAAGGGCACACTGATTTTACAATTGGTCTCACTTGTTTGGGAGACATTACAAGAGAAAATGTGGACAGTAACATAATAATCAAGTTATTTGTGTCTATAATTTACCAAGGAATATAATAGATATGATATGGTAATGGTTAAAAAGTAAACTAGGTATTACAGATTTGGGGTTCTCAAAGAGGGTTGATCATAATATGAGAAATACATTTACTTTTCTACCCCAGGGCTTACCTCTTAAAACAGTGTCTTGCATTATTCTTGTAACCATTGTTGACCTGTTATACCATTCTTTCCTGAGACATACAAAGGCATTTGCTCTAGTTTGCTTTATGTTGCTGTGATAAAACACTATGATCGAAAGCAATTTGAATAGGAAAGGGTTTATTTTCACTTTATATCTTCATGAAAGGAAGTCCAGATGAGAATTGGCCCAACTTGGGATCCATCTCATGGGCAGGGTTGGGGGACAGACCAAGGCCTAACACTATTACTGATGCTATGATGCGCTTACAGACAGGAGTCTGGCAAGGCTGTCCTCTAAGAGGCAGCAGCTGACTGAGACAGACACAGATAATTATACCCAACCATTGGATTGAAGTTGGGCACCTTTATGGTTGAATGAGGGGAAAGATGGAAAACCAGTAGTCTCAACTAACCCAGACCCAAAGGAGATCTGAGAAACTGAGCCACCAACCAGGCCAGTCTGAGGCCTCTGGTACATATATAGCAGAGGACTGCCTGGTCTGGCCTCAGTGGGAGAGGATGCACCTATTTCTCAAGAGTCTTGGTGTCCCAGGGAATGGGGAGAGCTGGGTGGGGGGGGTAGCACCCTCTTAGAGGCAAGGGAGAGGAGGAATAGGATGAGGAACTGTGGGAGGCAAGTCAGAGAATCAGGGACAATAGCTGGAATATAAACAAAACAAAACAAAACAAAACAGAATGAAAAGCAAAAAATGACACAGAAACCATGAAGGCTTACTTAGCCTTTTTTCCTCTGCTCATTTCTTTCACAATCAAAGACCACTTGCCCAGGGATAGAACATCACTCCGTAGTATGAGCCTTCTCAAAACATTGATCAATCTAGAGAATATCCTGTAACGTTGTCTAGAATTCAGTCTGATGGAGGCAATTACTTAGTTGAAATGACCTTTTACCATGTGACTCTAGTTTCTGTCCTGCTGACAAAAATACTATACAGCACAACATTAAATTTATGTGTGGGGAAAAAAAAAACAGCTTTGGTTGGGTCTGTCTTGCATGCCCCAGTCAATCTTGACTTCGAAATATGAAGAGAACAGAAATACCCAGCATCTTCCAAATCTCTTATCTGGCCTTTGTTCTTAATTTAGGCATTTTTAGAGGGAAAAATTTCCACTGAGGTAAAATTCCCAAGTTCTAAATTGGTGGTTCTGAGGTCCCATGTAGTGGTCACTCATCATAAGATTCAGGACAGTTAATTAGAGTTGGTACTTAGTTTAAGAAAGTCTCTGCTCTTCTTTTGTGTAATATAGTAATATCATGCCATGCTTTCTGCAAAATATATCTTCTTTATTCTGAATCCTATTCTACAAAGCAAGTGTGAGCAATCATCATTCTTTGCTTCCAGATGTCAGTGACTGCAAGGTAGACTCTGAAATATAAATAATTACCAGGGAAACACCAGAGAGCCACAGTTATCACATGATGACATATATCTGATTATGACAGGTCTCTGCTCAATTTTAACAGTGTTAGTTACACCTATCCAGAAACCCAATTACTTCCCCTTTTGTACAAAGGCCATTATAGTCATAATTCTGTAGCATTCTATATGCATATATACATATTTTGAATATATTTTGAAAAGCCAGTACATAGACTGACAGCTGGTCCTGAGAATATGTAAAAAGCAATATATTTGTATCCAAATATAAAATGAGAAAACTTACAAATAATAAGATAAAGGAAAGTAACCCAAATTTAAAAAGAGAAAGAGACAATACATAGATATCAAAATATCATATACACTATCAATAAGCAAATGAAAACATGAAAATGAGTTAAATATGCTTGATCCTAAGTAACATGTTCTCCACAAAATAAAACAGCAACAGTAAAGTTTGCTTTCTATTGAGAAATATCAACATGAGGTAGAAAGACATTACAGTATAGAGCGCATCATCCAGAGAGGCCAAGGTAGGAACTCAAGAGAGGCCATGAAGGAAAAACTATGGAGGAACACACTTTATTGGCTTTCAACTGGGCGCACAGTTAGCTACCTTTCCTACATAGCCCAACCCCTCCTTTCTAGAGAAAGAAATGTCTACAGTGGGCTAGATCAATTACAATTAAGAAAAGAAAATATTCCCGTAGACATAGCCAAAGGCCAATCTGGTAGAGGTAAGTCTTCAATTAGGATTCCTCTTTCCCAAGTCTGTAAGGTTGACAACTGAGATTAGCCATGGTACCAATAAACTAATAAGTGTCTCAAATATGTTTAATACCTGCCAGGTGAAATTAATAGTCCTAACAAGTTCAAGATTATGGGAAAATGTTTATAACATAGGAAAGCTAAAAGAAATATTATGGGAAACTGTCTTCAATAATGACTCTTGTGAGACCAAGAAGAATATAATTTGATTGGATTATTCTCATGTCTGAGAGAATCCACACTATTAAGTTTATTATTTGCCCTTTTTCCTGCACTGCTAAAATGCAATTTTAAAATCCTACCTAAGTACAAATAGATGAATGAAATGATATCTATCATTGACAAATGGGACCTCATAAAGTTGCAAAGCTTCTGTAAAGCAAAAGACACTGTCAATAGGACAAAATGGCAACCAACAAATTGGGAAAAGATCTTTACCAATCCTATATCTGCTAGAGGGCTAATATCCAATGTATACAAAGAACTCAAGAAATTACACACCAAAGAACCAAATAACCCTATTAAAAAGTGGGGTACAGAGCTAAACAAAGAATTCTCAACTGATGAATACCAAATGGTTGGGAAGCACCTAAAGAAATGTTCAACATCCTTAGTCATCAGGGAAATGCAAATCAAAACAACGCTGAGGTTCCACCTCACACCAGTCAGATTGGCTAGGATAAAAAACTCAGGTGACAGCAGATGCTATAGAGGTTGTGGAGAAAGAGGAACACTCCTTCATTACAGGTGGGATTGCAAGCTGGTACAACCACTCTGGAAATCAGTTTGGCGGTTCCTCCAGAATTTGGACATAGTTCTACCAGAGGACCCAGCTATACTACTTCTGGGTATATACCCAGAAGATGCTCCAACATGTAGTAAGGACACATGCTCCACCATGTTCATAGCAACTTTATTTATAATAGCCAGAAACTGGAAACAACCTAGATGTCCCTAAACAGAGGAATGGATCCAGAAATTGTGGTACATCTACACAATGGAGTACTACTCAGCTATTAAAAGCAATGAATTTATGAAATT
>NW_022196911.1:88092030-88107820 GCF_008632895.1 Mastomys coucha
GAGGTAACCCAATCACAAAAGAACACACATGGTATGCGCTCTCTGATAAGTGGATATTAGCCCAGAAGTTCGGAATATAGGAAGAACAACCCATAAAACACAAGAAACTCAAGAAGAAGGAACACCAAAATGTGGTCATTTAATTCCTTCTTAAAAGGGGGAACAAAATACCCACAGAAGGAGTTGCAGAGACTAACTATGGAGAAGAGACTGAAGGAAGGTCATGACAGCCTAGTAAAGCTATCTCCTGAGAGGCTCTGACAGTATCTGACTAACACAGATGTAGAGGCTCACAGCCATCCATAGAACTGAATACAGGGTCCCCAATGATGGAGTTAGAGAAAGGACCAAAGGAGATGAAGGGTTTGCAGCCCCTTAGGACGAACACCAATATGAACTAACTAGTACCCTCAGAGCTCCCAGGGACTCAACCATCAACCAAGGACTATACATGGTGGGACTGATTGTTCTGGCAGCATGCGTATAGTAGAAGATTGCAAAGTCGATCATCAATGGAAGGAGAGGCCCTTGGCCCTGTGAAGGTTCTGTGCCCTAGTGTAGGGGAATGCCAGGGCCAGTAAGTAGGAGAGGGCAGGGTGGCAAGCATGGGGAGGGGGAGGCAACAAGGGTTTGTTCTTGTTGTTTTTGTTTGTTTGTTTGTTTTCTGGAGGGGAAACTGGGAAAGGTGAAACCACATGACATGTAAATAAAGAAAATAACTAATAAAAATAAATAAAAAAGAAATGATATCTATCTCCCTACAATTCAGACTATAAAACAGAGAAATACTTATGATGACTCTCATATCATAAAATGGACGTTTGTGAAGCAAAAGTCTCCTCCAACTATTGTGGATCTGCAAGAGACGGAACTGACTCTCTCTTGGAGGGTTGCAAAAACACTTTGTAAAAGACGTAGTGTTTGTGTGTTGAATGCAATGTGGCTACTGAGCAATATGAATCACATGATGAATAGGTAGTACCTAGTGGAATAGAAAGAAAAAACTTCTTTAAACATAGATACGAGACTGAGTGTGAGAGGGTAGGAAAGGTCAAAGATGGACATAAATATTTTGGATGATATGATAAACATCATAGAAAACAGACTTAAAAAGATGGGCATAAAAAGAGGTAAGCATATTTGCAGAATCTGTACTTTGTACTCTAATTAATGAAGGATTGATTCTGATAATATGTGGAAATAATTAAACAAAGTGTATAGAATAATACCCCTACTTCACTGTACCTTAGATATGCATACATGTTCTAATTCTAAGAAACAGAATGTATTACTGTACCCAGAAATATATATATATATATATATATGTGTGTGTGTGTGTGTGTGTGTGTGTACATGTATATATGTATGTATATATGTACATGTATATGTGTGTATATGTGTGTGTATATGTGTGTGTATATGTGTGTGTGTGTGTGTGTGTGTGTGTGTGTGTGTGTGTGGTCATTTAAAACAACAGAGTTTCTCTATGTGTCCTGGCTATCCTGAAACTTGCTATATAAACCAGGATACCCTCAAATTCAAAGATGTTTCTACCTTAGCTTCTGAAGTACTAGCACATAAAGGATGTACCACCATGCCTGTCCTTACATTTAAGGATGTTGAAATGATATTATCATTCCGTATTTTCTGAGAATGTCTCATCATAAAGATACAGAGAAAGATAAAGGAAGATTGACATTAGGAAGATAGAGGTCAGGGTTGTTTTGAAGATGGAGGAATAGTTCTACATGACAAGAAACATAATCTAGCAAAAGCAAAACTTTATCTCACTTATGCTGACGTATGAGTCCTAGACCAGTGATAACTCAGACTTATATAATATATACAGACTTATAATATTAGTTAATATTCTTTTAAAGTACCCATATCCTTTTGTAGTATACCAAAACAATAAAGATGGTTTGTGTGCATGTCTACAAGGTAGGATAGCTATTGTTTCTCAAAAGTCACAAATAAACAAACAACAACATCAACCACAAAAGAACAAATTCACAAAATCTGACAACAAAATAACCATGACTTGGAATAACTATGGTGACCCCAGGACCTTCAACAGCTAGACACTTGGCTATGTCCCTGAATCTTCGCAAAGTTACCACAGAGAGAAGCTCCCAAGCTCTGTGCCTCTAATTTTTTTTAATCCAAACTTTCAGACTGAGGATTTGGTTGCTAAATATAAAGCAAGCTACATGGAATACAATATTCCTTGAGAAGGGCTGTTCCACGTCTTCAAAACTACCCCAGCTAAAGCAAACATGGCTATAGGAGCTAACGCTTCTAAGTGAGTCTTCAGGGCTGAGTAGGTTTCTGAGAGCTTCACATACTTTACAGCACTTAATCTTTACTACCTCATGATTTCATTGCCAAGGGAGCTAGGTTATTAGACATCCAACTTCTTGCCCAGATTATGTCACAGGGCCTATTTTATTTCAGTCCAATAGCATCAAAATCGATTTTAGAAATATGCCTACTGCTAGATGTTTTGAGAGATAAAAAAGAGATTGTTAAGTATAGGGTAGAGGAAGAATCAAGGTAAACATTGAAACACTGTCAAATCAGTATTCAACTTGTATTATAAATTCAGTGGTAGGGCTGAGGAGATAGCTCAGCTGATAATATGCTTTCCTTGTAAGCATGGGGACAAGAGTTTGATCCTTGGAGCTCCAGGAAAAAAAAAGTTTTTATGGTTGTCCCTGCTTAAAATCATAGCACTGGGGAGATAAGAAACCTCAACTAAACATGTAGACAGTTAGTGGGGAACCATTTCCTAGATGGTCTCTCTCTCCACACACAGACATACAAGTGTACATTCACCCACACAGACATACGTGTGTATTCAAATACAAGCACCTGCACGTACCTGTCCCTTCACATATATGTGTGCCTGCATACACATCCACATTCGTATTCACACAAAAATAATCACTTACATATCCATTAAAATATTTGATATGTTAATCATCAAAACTAAGTGATTTATTTCTGACTGTCATAATGCCTTTGTGTTGGTGAAATGAAAATAAAAACTAGATTAATGCATACCATAGCAATGAGAATCTCTGTGTTAGAATTATACTTAATTGGCATATCTGTTTTTCCAATTTCAATCTAGTTTCAATTTTCATAATTAGGATGCATGTGTTTTATGGTTTTTTGTTTGTTCACTTGTTTGCATTATTTTGTTGTTTTCCTCTGACACAGGCTCTTACTCTGTAAGTCCAGGCTTGTCTCAAACTCATAACAGCCCCCCTGCTTCAGCCCCCAAAGTGATGGAATTATCATCAAATCTAGCCTAATTTTTGTTTGTGTCATGGTAATCTTTATTATTATTATTATTATTATTATTATTATTATTATTATTATTATTATCTTCAATCTTTTTCTAACAGTCCAGTCGTTATCCCTCTCCCATTCTGCCCTCCAACTGTTTCTCATCCCATTCCTCTTCCCCCACCTCCAATAGGATGTCCCCATACCTCCACACACTCCCACACCCTGCCAGACTTCCCCATTCCCTAGGGCCTCAAGTCTCTCAAGGATTAGGTGCATCTTCTCTCAGTACAGGCAGTCCTCTCCTGTATATATGTCAGGGGCCTTGGACCTGCTGGTGTATGCTGCCTGGTTGGTGGCTCAGTGTCTAGAGATCTCAGGGGTCCAGGTTTGTTGAGAATACTGGTCTTACAGGATCACCCTCCTCCTCAACTTCTTCCAGCATTTCCTGATTCAACCACAGGAGTCCCGGACTTCAGTCCATTGATTGGATGTATTTGTACCTGTCTCAGTCAGCTGCTTGTTGGGTCTCTCAGGGGCAGCCATGCTAAGCTCCAGTCTGTCAGCATGCCATAGCACATCAGTAATAGTGTCAAGCCTTGAAGCCTCCCCTTTAGAAGGGTCCCAATTTGGGGGAATAGGAGTGAAGCCCTAAGGGACATCAGAATAAATGGAAATATGCAACCTTGGGAGGTGGGAATATCCTAGTAACCTTTTTACGTGTGTAAAAGGAAAGAGAAGGAAAAGGGAGAAAATACAGACATGATGCCAAGTATACAAATGCTGAGTGAGAAAATAGAACAGCAGAGAGATTGTTTCCTTCATTCTCCATGATGGGTGGTAATATTAGCTTTCTTAGTTTGCTTTCAAATCAATTCCGGCTACCTTTTAAAAGACAAATTTGGTCCCTCCTAGTGGCTGACAGCATCCACTCCCATGGAAGCAACCTGAATTTCATTTATTTTGAACTTTTCTCCCAAACAGGGGTTCTGATGTACTTGTCAGGGATCTCTGAGGCACAATAGGAATTCCATTTCTATGGAGATTAGATTGGAACCTGTAATCAGGAACAGTGAAGCTGAACACTAATGTAGGCATTCTTTCAAGATCTGATCAGGTCATTTTCCTCCACTGGCTCTTAAGTGTTTTTGGGGGGAGCTTTCATGGTTATTGTCTTTGCTTGATAACACAGAGAGTCAAACCATTTTTTGATTCAGTGTCTTCATTAGTGTTCCAGTAATTAAAAATGGATGTTTAATTTCTTCCCCTGAGTTGTTCTCCCTGCACAGTTTTCATTTGTTATTTCACTGTTATTTTCATTTGTTATTCTTGTATTCGTGTATTGTTGGGGGATGTTATTAGTTATTTGTGCAAATCTAGAAACAAAAGCCATCTGAGAGTTTCAAAAATGGGCCAGAACAATGATTGGGTGACTGGATTGCTTTTAATCATTGGCTCAAATAAAGAATTTCTAAAGCTATGCACAAATACTCATCCATTGAGTTATGGTCTTAAGTCAAGCTTAGAGAATGAGGAACTGTTTAAGATGATGTCATTCTCCTGCTCTAACTATATTATGTATCCTTTGTACAAGTAGATTGATTTTGAATAAATATGTTTCTAGATACCGGTCTACATGGATTCTATAAAAATATTTGATGCTATGGGGTAAGTGATTGACCTGAATTTCTATAACTCATGTAGTTTCATATTGTAATTTTCTTGTTCTCTGTTTCTGATCTTAAATAGATAAATTAGTAGACAAATATCCTGTATTCAACTGATGTTTCTTACAGCATTTAAGTTAAGATTATCATATGTATATTACACAAAATGAATGTAAAACTTATAATTAAGGATCTGCTCAGTACTCTAGTTGGGTTTATCGTATTGTACTTCTGGCAGAAATGATAACTTCTTGGTACATTCTGTCTTCTAGGTAAAAATGAGAAAGAAGTGGTGATCGTTCCCTCACTTTTAGGGAAACCTGTAAATAAGGGATGTCAGAGAATATCTGGATATAATCATTGAAACAGAGATTTATTTTTTGAAACTTCAGTTCACTCATGAATTGTAAATGTTGCTTTTAGCAACTACTTGCTTCCTTAACTTTACCTTCATAAAGGAATAAGTATGGCTAAAAGTGGAATTGTAACAGGGCTTTTTAAGAATAGGATTTGTGAATACTCCTGGGACAGCACCTGATAATACATAATTATAGGTAAATGAATTTTCTTTTAAACCAACTCACAAAAGACTATTAATTCAATAACAAAGGCATAGTGACCTTTTAACACCTTTGAGGATTATGTTAGATGGCAACTTCTTCCTTCTAATTACATAACTAATCCTATATAGAAGTTGTATTAGAAGAGAATAGGGAAATGGTCAGTTAGATCAGGATGCTTACTGCACTTGATGGTGTTTGATTTCTAATTCCCATGTTGGACAACTCATAACTGACTGGAACTTCTAGAAATTTAGCTCTGGTCCATCCAGTATTCTCTTTTGGCTTCTGTGGGCACATGTACTCTCTCTCTCTCTCTCTCTCTCTCTCTCTCTCTCTCTCTCTCTCTCACACACACACACACACACACACACACACACACACACACAAATTTTAAAGGAAAAGATAGTGTACTAGCAGCACATCATTCAACTTTACCACCTATTATGGTCAAGCATAAGATACAGTTGAAAATAGGACACTTTTTTTCTTTAGGACTAATTCACAACAAAATCTACTTTTCTTTAAGTTCTGTGTTGGAAGGAAATATGTCCTTACTAGACTATGATTATGGAAATGCTAACTGAACACTTAAATATCCAGTTACCATTAAATCCTAATGAGAGTAAAATCCACATTAACACCTAATTAAGTCATTATGATTAGTACTGTACAATGCATACTTTATCTTTCTATACTCCTTAGCATACTTTTATCTTTGAGACAACTGAGCTCATTAAAAATACTATTTGCTGAACAAACTATAAGAACTTTATGAAGCAGAGTAACTGCCATCATTAACCTCTTCATATAGATTTTTGAACACTAAATGCTTTACCAGTGGAGGTTAGTCTAGACAGAGGCCGCTTTTGGAAATAATCTTGATTTGGGTAAAGCACCATCCCTGACCTCAAGCTGTACTACAGAACAATAGTGATCAAAACAGCATAGTATTGGTAAAGAAACAGGCAGGTTTATCAATGGGACATCATAAAACTGGAAGGGCTTCTATAAGGCAGTGGACACTGTCAATAGGATAACCCACAGTCTACGGATTGGGAAAAATAGCTACCCTGACCCTACATCCAATAGAAGGCTAGTATCCAAATGCAGGGCGGTGGCTTATGAGAGGAAAACTGATAAGGTCGAGATAAAGGTTTGAAGCCTCAGAGAACCTGAACAGATGGTAGGAGCTCTGTCTGCTCCCAGCACCAGGCCCCTTTCATGTACACAGCACCCCATAGACTTGTGGCCATCAGTTATGTAAGGGCAATGCCCCAAGCCCTTCCACATGTAGATGAGGCATCCCTGACATCTCAGACCAAGACAAGAATAAGAGAAGTGACCACAGTCAAGTAGGCAGGAAACAGAGTTCTCTATGCTAATGAAGTGCAGAGAAGCCCAGAGGGTCTAGCCAAAAAGCTTCCCTTCCCAGATATTCCTCCCTGCAAAAGGTATTTAATCTCAAGCCCCATCTTGACAAGACGTGTATCGTTTTTACACATCCATTTTCCCCCATGACACTAAACTGTTTAAAACCATGGACGGACTGGCTCTTCTCATAGAGATCCACAGTAGGAAGCCATGGAGAAGACCTTCAGCTACAGAGCCACAGCCTAGTCTCCTGTACAAGGCCTCTTCGCTCTGAACTGCAACCACCACCAAGCCTGCCTCTGTCAAGCCAAGGATTTTTCCCCCCATGGCTCTAGCTAATGATGCCCTTCCCCCAGATCACCCCTGGACTTTGTCCCCAGACTGCCTGCTCTGACTCTGTTCTCTGCCTTTCTGAGACTCCCAGTGGCACCTGGATGTCCAAGAGTCTGAGAACCCCATGGCCCGGCATTCTCACATGCCAGGGGACCCCAGAACCAGCTCCAGCTTTCCCACATCTCAGACTGTGCTTTCCCACCCCAGAGCAGTGCCCCAGTGCTTCCCTCTGGTGGCAGAGTGGGGCAGATGCAGTCAAACTGCATGTCTTCTGCCTCTGCAGGCTGCCATACCCAGCGACCCGGTGGCGGGACAGATGCAGGCCAACAACCTTACATCCAAATATATACAGAATGCAAAAAAAATAGAGTCCAACAAACCGAATAACCCAATTAAATATGGGGTACAGAGCTAAACAAAGAAGTTTCACCAGAGGAATCTTGAATAGTTGAGAAGCCCTTAAAGAAATCCTTAGCCATCAGGGAAATGCAAATCAAAATGGCTTTGAGATTCCAGTGTACACCAATCAGAAAGGAGGAACTGCAAGTATGTAGAACCACTCTGGAAATCTATCCGGTGTTTTCTTAGAAAATTGGATACAGAACTACCTGAAGACCCAGATATACTGCTCCTTTGGCATATACCCAAATGATGCTCCACCATATCGCAAGAACATGTTCAAAGCAGATTTACTCATAATAGCCCAGAAACTGGAAACAACCCTGATGCTCCTCAAGCGAAGAATTGATAGAGAAAATGTGATTCATTTACACAATGGAATAGCTTTCAGCTATTAAAAAAAATGAGGACTTCATGAATTTTGCAGTCAAGTGGATGGAACTAGAATATATCGTACTTAGTTAGGTAATCCAACCCCAAAAAATACATGTATGGTATGTACTCATGTATAAGTAGATATTAGCCATAAAATACAAAATACCCATGATACGCCCACAGGGCCAAATAGTTAAAGAAGGAATGCACAAGTGAAGATGCTTGAATCCCACAAAGAAGGGGGTACAAAATAATCATGAGAGTCAGAGGGAGGGAGGGACCTGAGTGGGAGAGGGGAGGGGGCAGAAATTAGACAGTCAGGATCAGGTGTGGGAAGAGACAGAGGAGAGAAGCCCAGAGAGTCAGGAGAATGAATGGAAAGATGCAACTTCTAGAGGTGGCAATGGGGTATATGTATGTAAAAAGCTAAAATGTATCCAAAGTAACACACACGCACACACACACATACACACACACACGTATTTAAATATGCAATAGAATATTACATTTCAGAATGAATGCATTAAAAGGGAGAAAATAACCACAGTTTGGACCTGAGAAATCCATCAAAAATTAATAATCATAAAAGGATAAAAGAAACAATAATAAAAAGCAGACAGGTAAGGTTTGATTCTACATTCTCTTAGATGTTATAATTTCAAGCAATAGTAAATGTCAAGATGTGATTTATGAGACTTCACACCTGTGACTGGTTACATAGGGGTGATTTTTACAGATATTGAACAAACACCACTTTTATTAGCATAACACTTTCAATCAGCCTAATAAGTCATGGAACTTCCTGTCTTTATCTTTCAACTATCACCTGGATTCCAATATAAAGTATTGCTAATTGCCTTTTGTGTCATCTATAAATCCCTGGTAGTCCTGAAAAAAAACTGTGTCTTTTGTTTTTAACACTAGAAATTAATCTCTTGATTATCCTCCAATGTTATGGAAAGGGAGTAACAGAGCACATATTTTCTATATGTGGATTTTTAACCCTCAATAGCTTTTTGTAATTCCTTCATTCATGTCCCACTTGACAAATTCATCTTTGTACTCTATGTATGATACCACAGTAAGTTATCAATAAATGGACATTTTTTATTATGGAGCTGGCCCTGTTCTAGATAGATTTGAAGTTTCTGGTTATTTTATAGGCATATATTGAAACTTTTTCTGGATCAGCATCTGGAACTGAATTTTCTTACTGTTTATCATGTATTGGTATATTTAACAATTTAATGGCTGACGAAACTGTTAAACTGTTCTTTCAAAGCTGTTTTAACACCTTATACTCCCTACAGAAGTAATTCAACTTGCTCACTCAACATTGTCATCTCCAGCACCCTAAAATTCTATTCTATCATCTACATGTCTGTCATCTGTCTGTCTATCTATCTATCTATCTATCTGTCTATCTATCTATCTATCTATCTATCTATCTATCTATCTATCTATCTATCTATCTGTGTGTCTTTGTATCTCTGTGTGTGTGTGTGTGTGTGTGTGTGTGTGTGTGTGTGTGTGTATGAGAGAGAAAGAGAAAGAGAGAGAGAGAGAGAGAAAATGAAATCTCATTTTTAAAACTCAGGACAACTAACAAATACAGATACTTGTGAGTTTATTTGAAATTTTTTATATCTTATTTGGTACAGTGTCTATTAAAACCTTTATCCTTCCTTTTAATTGTGTTACTTCTCATTATAGAAGCAAACATTTATATTTTTACATTAAGCTAGACTATACAATGCTTCCCTTATGTTTCACATATGTACTTTGATTATTTTTACAGTGCCTGTAAAATCATAATACATTTACTTAATTTTTTCTTAGCATATACAGAAGTTTGAATTCTGCTTGCAGGTTTTTAAATTCCATCTTCTCTTAGACTAAAGATATTGCTTTTTCCTTGTTTGATTTTTTGCCTATATTCCTCCCTACCACCCTTCCTCCCCCTCCCTCTTCCTCCATCCTCCCTCTCTACTCTCCCCCTCTGTTGGGAGCCGTGAATCTTGAGAGGCATTCGCCATGGCAAGATGGCGCCTACTTCCGCTGTTAACTCCTAGTGGACAACTGTTTGCACATGTGCGTAGACAACTATTGGCGCATGTGTGTAGAGTGAAAGGACGCCATGTCACGGCCCATCCCGGGGCGTTACATAGGGTAATGAGCGAACAGCCGATCATGAGCAGACACACCACGCTGTGGGCAGATACATGCACTGTGGTGTATATAAGCAGTGCGGATTTTGGGCTCGACCCCCTTTTTCACCATGGATGGAGACAATAAAACAGTTGCTGCAGAAGGAACCTAGAGTGTCCGCGTGTCTTCTTCCCGGCGAGAGGACCGCGCGGGCTACACCCCTCTCCTTCCTCTCTCCCTTCACTCTATCCCACTCCCTCTCCTTTTCACCTCTCCCGCCACCTGCCTCTTTCTTCTTTCTGCTTAGGATTAAATAAAGTTGTTGTACAGATTATGTCAACACTATATCAGACTAAACATTTTTTTTTAGAAGCTAATCAGACTATACATCCCAGACTGGCCTCTAGCTTCTTTGAAACAAGGCTTCTCAAATTTATGAAACTGCCTCAGCCTCCTAAGAATTGAATTTTTTTTCTAGAAATTTTATTGCTTTATGGTGTTTATTTGTTTATTTTGAAACAGGATCTCAATATGTAGGCTTGGCTAGCCTGAAACTTGTTATATAGTCTAGGATGGCCTCAACTCATAGATATCTACCTGCTTCAGCCTCTAAATCGCTGGGATCAAAGATGTACACCATCATCATGCCTGGCCTTTTCATTTATATCCATTACCAAAGCTAAGTTTGCATAGTAATATACAATATACTGTCTTCTACTATTATGGAATTTCCATACATACCAAAAAAAAAAACCAAAAGATTATCTTATATTAAAAATACATTTTTCCCATTGAAATATATAATACATATATATAGTCAAATATTATAGAATTTAATAATAAATTGAATAATAATTTAAGAGGCTTGTGTAATATATCCTATTCCGTTAAAGGTAGAATTATAGACATTGGACCTCTTTTTAATTTTCAAAATTCTTACCTTGTACCTCAGTGTTTCCCAGTCTCTTATAATCACAATGTCCCTAAGGATAATTTGTGAAATATTTTGTATCTTCCATGAAATATCAATAGCATGAATAATATTTCATTATATATATATTTCATAATATATACATATAACTTTTGTAGATAAAAAGAATAAAAATTTTGCTCCTACTAAAAACCTATTCTTTACTTTCAAAGAATCATTGGATTACAACCATAAATCCATAAGACATGTAAAACAGTCTATACTAAGTAATAATATTTGTATTGTTGTATGATTAATAGCATACCCTTGTAACCTCATAGATTCCTTGTATGGTAAAATTTTTAACGTGATCCCATTTCTGATTTATCATGATAGCTTTGCCTTTTCTATGATTTATATAAATAGAATCATTTCTGAGTCAGGGTTTATATTCCTGCACAAAAGAACCAAGAAGTGAGATGGGGAGGAAAGGATTTATTCAGCTGTTTGTCGCCAAAATGCATTGGGACTGGAACAAGTCAGGAAGCAGGAGCTGATGCAGAGGCCATGAAGGGATGTTACTTACTGGCTTGCTTCCCCTGGCTTGCTCAGCTTGTTTTCTTATAGAATCCAAGATGACCAGCCAAGCCATGGCACCACCCACAATGAGCTCTCCCACCCTTGATCACTAATTGAGAAAATGCCTTACAGTTGGATCTCATGGAAGCATTTTCTCAAAGAAGTCTCCTTTCTCTGTGATAACCCCAGCCTGTGTCAAGTTGACACACTAAACCAACCAGTACACATCATCCACTTTCAATTATAATTTTTGGGCATGATTTTTATGACATTTTAAAATGCAGTCAATTCGATTCATATATCAGTAGATTATTTTATCTTTATTGAATAGCATTCTGTTAATAAGGGAATGGCAGACACATCTTTTGCCAACAATGTTAGATCTGCTATGCAAAGAAATATATTTTAAATGCAAGTGTCTCTAACTTTAAAATGCTAAATGTCTTTTCTGTATGTACCCATCTCTCAAGTGAACTACATTGAAGAAATGACTTTTCTTTTATCCCTCCCAAACAATCACATTAATGTAGCAATCAGAAGCATTCAGATATCTTTCATCTTGTTGAGTTTTCAGTAACTGATTAATTAATTGCCAAATTGTCCCAGTGTTTAGAGAAATGATTTAAACATTCAAAAGGTAATTAGGTTTATTTCCTCTTCCAACTATTTTAGCTATTGCTTTACAGATTTTAAAAATCTATTAGAGCACAGTTAGGAATTAGGCTGCTTTGCTTAAATGACAATAGTAGATACTCCTCTAAAATCCATGACCTAACTAGTCCTATGTATTTGGCCCATTTAATTTTTTAACTGTATCTAAATATTTATTCTTATATCTACAGATTAGTGAAGTTTTCACTGTTCACCAAAGAAACTTCTCTTGAAAACAGAGATCTTAACAAAAAGATGAGTGGACCAAAATGCAGAGAAAAGAAAAGGCATAGACAAATCCAACTGATATGTCTCCAAAACAATTGTGCACCCTAGACTCAGGGAACATCTTAGAAGATGGAGCAGAAAGATTGTAAGAGCCAGAGGAACAGGAAGTCTGCTGTCAGACTGTGCCGCCTAGCAATGACAGGGAAGTTATAATCATGAAGTCTCAAGCCATGTGGTTTCCTAAATAAGACCTACCCAATGACACCAATAGACAGGCTAACATGGGAGGGTGGGATCTCAGATGGCCTCACCCAAATACACAAAACTGCAAGAAAACTAGAAATGCTGAAAGCAGAAATAGCCTTCCCCAGGTTAAAGTTCCCAATTGGTTATATAATACCACGTGGTCAGCTCTGAAATCGTACAAGCAACTTTACATAGACAAAGAAGGTTGTATTTACATGTTTAGGTATATGTGTACATATCTGTATGCATATGTGTGTGTGTATGTGTGTGTGTACAAAATATATTAAGCATCACAGCAATTTAAAAAAAAGAGAGTCTGATTTTGAGAAAGCCCAAGGGATTGGGGAGCTCATGAGAGGGTTTGGAAGTAAGAAAGGGAAGAAGGAAATGTTATACTTGCATTTTAATTTCAAATATTAAAAACACAATATGCAATATATTATTTTTATATATTTTATATAATATATGTTACACAATATATTTTATATCATATATTGTTATATTTATGATTTTATATATTTATGATATAAAAATTTCGATAGCTTTATTATAAATAGTTTTTCTTTTATTTTCCATTATTTTATTGGATATTTTATTTATTTGCATTTCAAATGTTATCACCTTTCCTAGTTTCCCCTAGTTTTCCTAGTTTCCTAGTTTTCCTAGAAAACCCCTATCTCATCCTCCCTCCCCCACTACCATGAGGGTGCTCACCAACTCACGCAACCACTCCTGCCTCCCCACCCTGGCATTCCCCTACACTGGGGCATTGAGCCTCCCCAAGATCAAGGGACTCTCCTCCAATTGATTATTATATAATTATAATTTGATTTGTTTATATTTGATTTATTTATAAATATGATTCATTTGCAAATAAATATTATATTTATATAATATCAATATATAATACATTATATGTTGTACATTATACTACACGCTATACACTATGCTATATGCTATATACTATATGTTATATGTTATATACTATATTGTATGTTGTGCATCATATATCAAATATATATCTTATATCACATATCATATATCAATCATATCTCCTATACCATATATCATGTATCTTATATTTTATATTATACATTATATGTTATATATTCTATGTTGTATGTTATATGTTGTATATTATTTATTATATTAATTATATATTATTATAACTTATAAAATAACAATATAATATTATTCACATATATGCATACATGTGTAATATATACTTACTAATTGGGCCAGAGATGTGACGTCTAAATCGCTAGCATGGCTAATACACAAATGTAAGGACTTCAAGTCAGATGCCCAAGCCCTGTATAAAATTGCACTCACAGAAGTGTATGCTTTCAATCTTAGGTCTGGGCAAGAGAAGACTGTAGGCACCTGAAGCTTGGTTGCCTGCTAGACAGGGCAATTCTATAAGCTCTAGGTTAAGTGAGTGGCCCTGTTACAAAAAAGTCACAGAGAAGGTGACTGAAAAGGAGAACCAAGGCCAATCTCTGGCTTCAACACTCACGCATACACATAAACCCGGACTCATTATCATGTATGCACATTCACATCTCACATACATACACACACAAACAGACACAAATAAACAAATAAAAAACTTTATTACTGGTTTCCTATGTGTCATGACCTGTCAGAACATGGACAAAGGGAGGATCCATGTCTTGGGGAACTGTGAGAGAGACTCCAGGATAAAAGACAGAGGTCCTTGACCTCTGGTGCATTTTGTTCCTTGAAATGTTCTTGAACATGATTTTATGTCTCCTGTGACAAACATTTACACTCAATTCGTAAGACATGTTTACTCTTATTGGATGTTACAATATAGCAATATGGTGACAGGATATGCTGAGTGCTGTTCTTGGAGCAGTACCCTGAATCTGGATATGGCCTTCTGCCTTGCTTTCAAGCTTTCCAAGACACAACTTATGGCACCTGGAAGGCAATTGCGTTTAAACTGGTCTGTCCTGACAAGGTTCTGGGAAAAGGGTGCTCTGTCAACCTTTATTATATACTTAGAGATGTTTATTTTCATGTCTTACTTATCACGTATTTCTGAACTCACATAATCTTTCTTGGATGACTGCCTTCTTCGTTTCATTCGTGGGTAAAGTACACTGAGACTGGAGAACCAGCCTATACCATTAGACTGTAATACAGCCTATACTTTTAAGATCCCAAGATCTCAGCTCTTGCAGACAGATCTGCCGAAGTGGGTGAAAGTCGACAGTGAATGTTTCACCATAGTTTCTTCTTGTGTGTATTGAGTCATCATTTTGAGGCAGGACTGTTGCTAGAGTGATTCCTTGTTTAGTAAGCTAATATCTCTAAATATGAATATAGAAATTTCAGTTTTCTTAAGCTTATTGTATATTATATAACTTTCCCCCAAAATTTTATCACTTATAGATTTGTAGTTTGACATTTAAAGTTGGCTACTTATAGGCAAAATATACATTTAAAAAATCCAGTTGCCATTTTATTTCATATTTAGACCATTTAAATGTAATTGTTTTATGTATACATTTAGATCTGAATTTTTTTTCTTTTTTTCTAAGTGTTACGTTCTCTGTTCTTTTAGTTTTATTTCTGTTTTATTTTTATTCAGTAAATCTTTAGGGGCTTGTGGGCTACATATGAATATTATTTTAAATCTCTTAGCTATACTTTTTGAATAATGGATTAATTCTCAAAGGATTAAAATATGCTTCCAAAAGGACACTTTAAGACACTTAGAATTAATTTTAAATAATTTCTGACACTCTGTAAAAAATGCTTTAGAATAATTACCCACTTCCATAACATAATATTTTGTCACATATTATATCTGTTTAAAATAAAACTATAAATTGCATGGCATAATTTTTCCTTATAAAACAAAACTTTTTGGAGACTTAAATAATATATCTATATACAGTATTTAGTGTGTGCATATGAGTATGTGTGTGAGAGAGACAGAGAGAGAGAAGGGGAGGGGGTGGGGAGGGAGAGAAAGAGAGAGAGAGAGAGAGAGGGAGAGA
>NW_022196911.1:88107932-88187090 GCF_008632895.1 Mastomys coucha
GAGAGAGAGAGAGAGAGAGAGAGAGAGAGAGAGAGAGAGAGAGAGAGGGGAGAGAGAGAGTCTGCAGAAGGCAGAGGATTTCAAGTATCCGGCTCTGTTATTCTCTTCCTTATTCTCTTGAGACAAAGTATTTCATTGAGCCTGGGACTGACTCTTTTACCTACACTGGTTGTCCTTCAAATCTCAGGGATCCTCATATCCTCATGTGCCTGATTCTCCCAGATTTCCACCACACACTGGTGATATACACTGGTACACAGGTAGCCAGACTCACTTCTTTTTTCTTCTTAGGTACTGCCCATTTAAATCAGGTACTCATACTTTATACCCACTGCTCTTACTACTCTGAGTGATTGCCGGAGCTCTACAGGGTGTTTCTCAAATCAGCATTTTATCTTCCTAATGGTCTCTGTTTTGTTTTACTTCTTTTTTTTTTTTTTTAGATATTTTCTTTATTTACATGTAAATTTCTCCATTCCCAGTTTCCCCTCCAAAAAACAAAGAAACAAACAAAAAAAAAATGACAAAAACAAACCCCTGTTGCCTCCCACTTCCCCATGCCTGCCACCCTGCCCTCTCCCACTTTCTGGCCCTGGCATTCCTTTTAGATTAATGAACTTTCTGTAGCTTTGTATCAATTGTATTCAGCACCTGTTGGCAGTATCTAAATTTTTCAATATAAATCAGTCTCTATTAATTTTAGACATAGAATTCTAGGTTGCTATTCTTTTCTAAAAAATTCTTCACCACCTTCAAACTGTAGACATGCATTCATAATTCCATAAGTCTTATTACACGTTAGTCCTATTGTCTTTTTCTTAGTGTGTGACTCTTGACTTCTACAAGACTGCTATGATAAGCTTGAAAATAGATGCTGTTTTGATTATTCTTAATACATATGAGTAAAATGGTTTATACCTGTGAGTGAAAATCTGGGCATTTCCAGCCAATGCATCTTTATATATGTTGTCTCATCAGTTTCCTATTTATTTATCTCTTCCCCTCTGAGGTTAAGATGGCTGTGTACCTACAAGTAATGGGGGATCTATTCTTTTATGTTTACTGTTTGTCTCCTTTGTTGGGTTCACTAATTTATCTTACTATGTTTTCTGTTAAGATTTATTCATTATTTTTTATGTATACATAAGCACTGTGCATCAGCAGACAACAGAAAAGGGTGCTGGATATCCTGAAACTGGTTAGAATTGTTGTGAGCTGTCATGTGAGTGCTGGGAGTCAAAATTGGTCTTCTGCAAGATGAGCAATGCTCTTAGTTGTCGAGCCATCTCTCCGGCCATTTTTCTAATGCATTGAAGCTATCATACTCCTTCCTCTAGCTTCTCCAATCTTAGGCTGAGCCTACATAGCATTATCATTTTGTTATTCTTATTTTAATTTGCATACCAAATGTTAGATATGATTATTGATGTATTTTCACTTCTTAAATAAGCATTTTTGGTAGAATTAAAATTACTCAATTTAGATCCCCAGTCTACATCTATTTCTACCAAAATATATATGTTTCTATGTATGTATATATGCATATGTATATATACATACATAGAAACATATATATATATAAACATATATATTTTTGCTTACATTTAAAATGTTGTCCCTCTGCATGCCTCCTATACCATCCCCCTTCCTCTGCCTCTATGAGGGTGCTCACCCACCCACCCACCCATTCTCATCTTACCGCCTTAGCATCCCCTTATGCTGCGGCAATGAACTTCCACAGGACCAAGTGCCTCCCTTCAAATTGTTGCCAGATAAGGCAATTCTTTGCTACTTCTATGGCTGGAGTCATGGATTCCCTGCATATGTATTCTTTGGTTGATGATTTAGTTCCTGGGAGCTCTGAAGGCTCTGGTTAGTTGATATTGTTGTTCTTCTTATGGAGTTGCAATCCCTTTCAGCCCCTTCAGTCCTTACCCTAAATCTTCCCTAGGGATCTCCATACTCAGTCCAATGGTTGGTTGACAGCATCTGTATCTGTATTGGTCAGGCACTGGTAGAGCCTCTCAGGGTACCATTATACCAGGCTCCTGTCAGCAAGTGCTTCTTGGCATCAGTTGTAGTGTCTGGTTTTGTTGTCTGCAGATGGGATCAATCTATAGGTGGGGAATTCTCTGGATGCCCTTTCCTTCAGTCCTCTGTTCCACTCAGTCCCTGTATTTTCTTTTGACAGAAACAATTCTGGGTCAATTTTTTTTAGATTGGTATGTGGCCCCCTATGGGGCCTGTGCCTATCTACTGGCTATGGTCTCTATGGTTCTACCTCCCCTATGTTGGGTTTTTGGCTAATGCCATCTCCGTTGGGTTCTGAAAATCTCTTACCACATTTTCTTTTATCTGGTAAATACCTTTATAGCAGACACCATCACCTTTTACAGTGATCACTTCAGTTGTTTCTATTTATTGTACTTTGGGTAAGAATGAGTCATTGCCTTTATTTGCTTACATGCACACCGTTCACATTTTTACACGGTAGCATTTGTCTCTTCTGTGTTCCACAGAATGGAAGTCAGATAACTCACATGGATTCAGTGTGCCAAGCCCACTCTCCTCCAGATCTGCAGCTGCTGATGCCTTTGTTCCAGTCCTACTCCTTCCAGGTAGTGCATTTCACTCTGGCTCTCTATGGGGTTCTCTGAGCCAAGGATTTGGGAGAATTCTTCAATAATTTCCAGATCCTATGCCAGCTAGCTGAGCATGGCTGGAGAACATACTCACATGAGAAAGAATTCGATTTACCTTTCTGACTCCAAATAGATTTGTCCATTATAAGAAGTATCATATTATTACTTCCCTGCCATGTAAAACTACTACTCATGGAATCTCTCTATAAGGCAGAATTCATATATATGAAATATTGGTTTATAGCTTTTTGATTTTGAGAATTTTATACATGTGTATAGTAATATTTTGACCATATTAACCTGCTATTCCTCTCCTGACTCCTCCCAGATTCTTTATCTCCCCCTACTACCTCTTAAATTCTTGTCTCTCTCTCCCTTTTTTATAGACTACTGATTCCAATTCATGGTGGAATATGCTCACAAGTTTATGTCAATTCACTGGGCCTGGTAAACCTACTAGAACTTGCTTTTGCAAGAGGGAAAGATAGTTTTTCTAGGGATATGACCCCTAGTGTTTCAAATGTCTCTCCCCATAATGTCACCAGTTGTCAATAACCCCTTGGATAAAGGTTGGGACTCTTGAATCCCTCCCCGTTCTATTCTAGAATGCTGACTGGCAGTTCTTGCAAAGGATTATTAGGGCTGCTGTGAGTTCATGAGGGCAATCAATGGTCCTTTCATATTCAGAAGATTGTGTTTTGTTCTATTCTTCCCCAACCTCTGGCTCTTATAATCCATCCTCAGCAATTTTAATAATAAGCCTTAAGCCTTGGACAGAGGGCTGGAAATCAACCCTGACTTATTTGTAAGAAGTAGAAAATGTAAGAAGAAAGAAAATGCATTCAGAAATTGTCATTCTAATAAAATGTGAAGGTTCTATAGATGTCCCATTTGTGGATAAATACAGACATCTGCAATCTACACTTGGATCAGTTGTGAGTTCCTGCATTAGCATCCAATCATTGCACAAAGAAACTTCAACTTTTTTATGAATGTCTTTTTCAGACTCTGTATTTAGTGTAACATTGAATTATTAATTTATATTAATTAAAATTAATGTTTTAATTATATTATTCCAACTTAATATGGATATTTGTTTTAAAATTTTATATGATTAACTTGATCATTCTTGCTAGGAGCATCCCTCTCTTTTGTGTGTATTAGTTATATTTTTGTCTACTTCTTTCTAAAATCACCTATTTATTTATTAATCAATCTGACTGTTCAAGTTTCCCTTCAACAACTCTTTCTTATAAAGGCCAGACAATTGTTATTTGTGTTAAACAAGGAAGGTAATAGACAGGTAGAATTCTATACACAGCCACAGAAAGGCTAGCTAAAGTTATTAATATGTCACTCAAAAGGAAGTTAAACTAATTCTCTGATGTTTATTTTACTTGCATTTTATCCATGTTACTGTGAGCAGTAGTTATTTAGCAATTTCATGGTAGTCTTACATTTTAAATCACATTTTGCCTATATCCTGGGAATACCATGGTAATATTATTTCTCCTTAAGAAAAAAAGAAGGAAAAAAAAACTAGACATAGTGTCTCAGTGCCTTAATCTCTAAGCACCACTTCATAGTTTCCTGGTTATATGGTCATTGTAGCAGGAAAGTTACACTATTTGCCTAAATATGCATGTTTCCAAACTGGCAATTTCTCACCCCAAATCCAAGATATGTTTCAATGATTTTATTAGCTCCATGATCAATGATTAATAATTACTTTTAATTAAACTGAACTCTTCTGAGAAATATAATATTTCTCATCTAAATCTATATAAAATACTATCCTAGAATCATGCAATTCATATTACATTATCACAGTCTTCAATTTTGTTTTGTGATTTCATTCACATTAAATTCCTAACCTTTGTCAAGTGTTGCATATATATTCAGAAGGATAATACAAAATTCTATAACAACTTTTGGTCACATTATATATTTTTTGAATAGACACTTTCTTAATTATCACATTTCTTTACTTGCAAGAACTATCTTCTAAATATTTAAACAAGTATTTATTGAGTTCCTATTGTTTACCAACAATAGTAGATTGACCTTAATTTTCCTTTATGATACAAACTGTGCAGTTGATGAACTCACTCACTTATTAGTGGGTTAAATATAGCTAATCATACCATTTGAGACTTCATTTTAAAATTATAAGTCATGTTGATAAAGTCTTTCCTCTGTGCGTCTCTCTTTCTCATTATCTTATCTTTGTTTTCAGAATTTTTAATCTCTTAGTTACATGACCTAGATGTAGTACCCATGTAATTAACTTATTTCATTTCTAATCTACAGGTTACATGTGGTAGACTACTGAAGGCAAAGATAATGGTATAATGATTGCTGAAATTTAGAGCATCTCTGACTCATATAGAAAAAATTGGAGACTAATATTACTTTCTAATATTAAAAGAATTCCATTATGCTTAATTAATATTAGTGTAAACCATATCCCTTTCACAAATTGTTTGAAGTTTTACACACACTACTAGATGTTATTTTCAGAAGACAATGTTAAATTTTCAGAGAAGGTTTATATAGAATAGCTATAATTTATTACTTCTGTGTATAAAGATTTTTTAAGGAAAATACAAACTATATTTAATAGAATATTATACCCACTCCTCAATAGTTTACTTCAACCTAAGACCTATGAGGTTGATTTCACTTGCAAAAATATAATTTGTAGATCAAACAATTTGATAGCTAATCATATATTATGATGTGATCTAATACGTTATGATTAATATATGTACGAAAAGAAGTTAGGATACAGAGAGGCAAAAAAATAGCTCAGAAGGACAAGTAAGGAGTGGTCTATCTACACAGGAAGAAATAGAAATACTGCAAGAAATTAGCAAAAACTAAAGAAGGCAAGGAGGGGTTTCACCCGCATCATAGGAAAAAGCAGATGCAGCCAACAACTCAACTCCATACCCCTTAGCTATGAACAGTAAATGTGTCATGATGAGTACTCCATACCCCTTAGCTATGAACAGAAAATGTGTCATGATGAGTCGGAATGTTCTAGGGAATCAATGCACAGACATACCAACCATACAGTACTCTGGATAACTCTGATGTGAATTGATTCATAGTTAAATGAATGATGCTAAAACATAGAATATTGTGCTAAATAATGTTCATATTGTAAGAATCAAGATGCTTTTCCGATGGTGGTCCATGAACATGTACAATTGGTTTTTTTTATAATTTTATTTACTATGATAATTACAACTTTACTGAATGCTCTCTCACCTTAAAAAGGTCACCAAAACCACATGATAAAAAAATAGGAAGTCTTGCTTATGGCATCAATTAAGAACTAACTGTTTACGTATCATATTAGAAAGAGGAAATGTGAGTTATGTGTCTGATTTTGGAGATAAGTTTATGATTTCTCATCAACTCAGTGCAAATTTTGATAAAGTATTTCAGAATTGGTAGGCATAGCAATGAGAAGATTCTGAAAAGGCAAAGTATTCAAAGAGTCTTGGATATAAACATTTTCCTTATCGTCAATGGTTCCTGTCTAGAAGTTGGTAAACTTTCCAGCATGCCCGAAATGAATGATAGTTGCTTTCAGTTTTTACATCCTGAGCAAGACGTTGCTGGGAACAGTAAGTTATGTGCTGGAGACAGTGAAGTAATGAAGTCTTGTGAATGCGGAGAGTAAGCTGAGCAGATTTAGGTGTTTTCATTCCTTGTCTATAATAATCTTAGCTGGCTTCATGGCTTTGACTATTTTGGTGACAATAAGACCTATGCTCAAGCATTAATCATCACAGAGACTTCTGTCTCCCTTCTGCTGATATGCACTCCCATTCTTCCCTGTTGACACAAACACTGCGCCTCTTCTTTTGACAAAGAATTCATTCAGTAAGGTTGACATAGACTGGAGGGCAGGGGACTGTAATAGCATAAATATAGTTTTTCATAGTTCTGGAAGACAGAAATATGAAATCGGTGTGTAGGCATATTTAGTCCCTTCTGGGGACTCTCTTCTTGAGTTATAGATTGCTGTCTTCTCAGTGCATCTTCACACGCTCTTTCCTTTGTTGCTACCTGTACCCTTACCTCTCCTCTTATCGAAATCCTGTGTATCAAGTACCAATAATTACTTCCTAGTAACTTAACTACTCCAGGTAAAGATCCTATCTCCAAATGCAGCTGCCATGCTCTAATTAGAACTTCAACATTCCTTTCATAAGAATAGTTGAGCTCATTAGAGGAAACAATAATTCCCATACATGCCATTCATTTTCGGGCTCAAAAGTACAATAGACTGGTCATGTCATTATTTTTTTTTTTTTACCATCAGATATAGATTGATTTATTCTCCTAAATTTCCATCACATTCTGAGTTTCAGTGGGTGTTTTTAAATGTTTTGGAGCATTTTGTTCACCTTTTGGTCCTCTGTTTTTGTACTCTGTATTTATAGACTCTATTTTTGAGCAATATCCCAACTCACTTCACAAAAACCCCTGCCATGTACACCTATTGATGGCATCAGACTTAGGTATTCACAGTGATCTCCCTTTCCTTACATCCACTTGTTTAAATTGAACTTGATATCCTGAATTAAATTATGAGGTCAGACTTTTAAAGGTTTAATTCTCTCATCATCTCCTTTTTCTATTTACTTTTTAATAATTCAAGAGACAGAGAGATAAAAACTTTATTTCATCAGCACATCTACCTTATCATCACCTCCCAACTACCTTATTGCAGCTGGTGGGTTTGTTTTGAAAGTCTTTAGATATTCACAAAACACAAGACTTTGAAATATAAATGTTATTCTATTAACAACAGAGCACATATGGAAGATGATGTAACTAACTGTGGTTATTTCAGATTTGTCCATTTAGTACTCTCTTTAAACATTTTTCTGCCCCATATCAACTTATCCCGACCTCTTGTGAAGATTTATCTCTGTTCTCTTCTTATTTGGGTGTTGTTTCCTTTTGTGTTCATTGGCTCTATTCTAGAAGATTTAACAGGTGCTAAAATTTTAACTAACTGATGATAGTTCTGACTGAAAATGCTAGGCTATGCAGAAGGTGTGTTTTGTCTTTTACAGTGTCAGAGTAGAACATGCAGTAGGCTTTTGTCTATCACATTTGTCATAGCATGTCATGTAGCTATGATTAAGGAAGGTTAGAACTTTGTTAATTCTATTTAAAGGCTTTCTTGTGAATTGTAGATCCTTTCCCCCTAAAACCCTAATCCAACATTAGTAACTATTAAGAATTTAAATAGGAAATAATTAGAAGGCCAAGCATATGCAAAACAAACACTTTTGAAAAATCATAACCTCGAAGTAATCCTGTGAGATCAAATTGTTTGCTATGCTGTGCAGGTGGAGTTAATGCCAGAGCTCCTTTTGTGCTGAATGTTTCTCAATTTGTAGAAGTATAAATAAAGACTCTGGCAGATTGGTTGAATTTATTTTAACCTTTGTATCTGCAGCTTTGTAGTAGAGTTCTTCTGAGGATTTCACTGTAATTAATACTACTTGCTTGCCTTGACCTATTTCTACCTCAATGTTTCTCTTTCCTAAGCTTACATGAGAAACAGAAGCCTGAAAGCCTTTAAATCTCAGATAAAACCCTACATAGTTTTCAGCCCTGAGACATAAGAAGACTCTTTTTCCAAAAGCCCAATTCTAATTTTTTCATGCAATAACTTAACCACCTCCTTTGCAAAAAAAAGAATGCTTTAATCTATGTTAAGGTATGTAACAACTTGTCTCAAGAGGGGTTTGTGGTAATTTTTTTTCTATTCCTACTCTCTGATCACTGCAAATCTGTTTAGAATCTTGCAGAGCCTTTCTGTGTTTCATGGAGCACTTGCTCACGTCTGCTTCTTGGTCTAACCAGAGGTCTTCATCAATTTCATTGCTGTAGAGGAAGTTAGGGATGGAAGAAGACATAGTAGACTAACTGAACAATGGCTGAGAAATGAGTAAGTACTCAAATACCTTTTTTTTTTGTCTATATTGTAGTAAAAGTGAAGACAAATAAGGTGTTTAGCAGCTAAAACCCTAAGATATTCAACAAGGTGAGGATTGATTTAGAGGTTTCAATTTAAACTCATGTTATTGGTGTGCTTTAGGAAGGGCTATTCAAACTATACTTGGACAATTTGTTTACTTCTAGTTTAAACATAGATAAACATAGTTGCACAAAATGTCAACTTAGTATTCAAAAAGGTCAGTTCAGCAGCTTCAAAACAATTTTTCCTAGAACCAAAGCATTTCACTCTGCCGCTTGGAGAGAGATCAATGTGAAGACACATGCTATCTGATATATTGAAGCCTTTGCCAGAAGAAAATATACCTACTAGAGGATGTAATCCAAAATGAAATACAACAACCACATACACTGGAAAGTATTAGTCATTTGGAAAAAATATTGATCATATCTCTCCTGTGAGAAGGTGCCTTTCCATCATAACAGAGTGATACAAAAGGCCTGGAAGTCAGACACTAACCCAGATGACTAAGTAACAGAATGCCAGAGACAATGGAAATGTTGGAATGGGCATATTCAAAGGTTTATTCTGACAGTGGAAACTGAGCATGAAGGTAGAATAAATTTTAGGTGGTACGGAAAATGGGAATTTAGATGACTGTAATGAGACCAGTTAGTCAAAAAACTTAACTTGTCCTGCAGGCTTGATGACCTGAGCTTAATACCCAAAACCCATGGTAAAAGGAGAAAACTGGCTCCCAGAAGCTGGCCACTCACCTCCATACACTTACCAGGGTACAAAACCTAGCTTAATAAAAGTACTTAATTGTTTTATCCTCCCTTCTAGCAAATCATCCACCAGAGGTAGTGGAAAGGAAAGAATAATAGAGGATGTGGAACTGTATAGAAATAGTTCTTCGGTGATCACAATCTTTGTTGTCAGGATAATAGTAGTTAGGTTAACATGAATCAACAGCAGTAGCTTAACCATTCACTAATCAGCAATAGCTGTTCAATACAAATGAAACCTCAGGATTCTGCCCATTGGCCCAAATCTCTGAAAGCAGCAAGAAGCTTGAACACTACCAGTTCTTTGCTTAATTTCTCTCTAGGAAGTGATGACAAATGATGGTCAGTAAAGAAGGCAAGCCAAACGAATGTCACAGTGTCAACAGAGAAGACCAGTGTCAACCAAGTCCAGTGAAGACCAGCAAAAATTGCAAGGTGATCCAATGCCACACACCATCATCTTCTGTTTGTTGGGCTGTATTTATACCTTTTGCAAACATCACATATTCTCATAAGCATCCACTCTAGCAAAATATTACATGCCCCTTTTCCAAGCAGCTTTCAGAAAAGTGCCACATGTCTGTTCTCAACAAAACATCTTCACATGTCTGCCTCAGAAAAACAAACAATCAAAAACATAAAACAAAACAAAACAAAAAAGCTCTCATAAGTTTCCAGAAAACCATAATATGAAAAAACTGAGTCAGAAAAAAAACAAACAAACAAACTCATACGCATACAAGTCTTTATTTTTGGTTTTGTTTTAATTAAAATGATGCTGATAGATTCCTGGACAGTGGTAGGTATGAATTTCCCTTTGAAGTACCTGCCAAACATACACCGAAGTTTTAGAATGATTAAAGACAGTGAACTCAAACTATCTAATTAGCATACTTTGATTTTAAAATGTTAGGTTTCTACTACATATAAGACTGGATGTTCCTCAAGACTAGGAACATAAAAACACTAATCAAGCCTTGATCGAAATGAAGAAGTTTATAGTGTTTTTTCTCATAGAAAAATAGGGGAATCATAGAGCAAGAAGTACAGTCAGATATCAAGAGTCCCATTGCTCTGTTTACTCATTGGTGCACATTAGAGTTGGCATGTGCTAAAGCACAGAATTCCGACTTCAAGCCTCACAATTCCCCATTAGACTTTAAAATTTCCCAAATTATGCTAATACATAGTCCTATTAATTTCTCTACCTTATAGATTACCTTCAGCTTTTAGAGTAAATAAATAAATAAATAATAAATAAACAAGTAAACAAAAACCAACCAAAGCTCAATAGATTCCTTTGACCAAGGTAAAATTGTTGCCTGTGTTTCTATTTTCTATATTGAATGACATGGACTCAGTAACCAATATAAGATCCGCAAGTGTCACATGGTTTTGGAGAAATACTTTACATTTTCTGCACACGTTTGTTTTTAAAAAGGATAGAAATGTGGAGGTGGTGTTGTACCTCTCTAAAAACTGTTGAGGCAAGAACACTGATTTTTTTCTTTTTTTCAAAGTAACTACTTCCTCATCAATACTCTTAAAAATATAACTTACTGTGAGATTATGTCTTCCAGAAACATTAGAAGCACCACTAATTAAGTCTTACCAACATAGCTTTTTACATGACTTGATAAAGAATGGCTCCAATAGATATGCTAATGTGGAAGGGGAAAAGCACAAAGAACTACAGGCAACTGAGGAATGTTGAGAGCAGAAAAAAAAATCATCTTCCCCAGGAAGAGTACAATTGCTTATCTAATACCAAGTGTTCATTTTTGAAAATATATACATACAAGTAACAGAGCTTTATATGGACTACAAGGTTGTATTTAGGAATGTGTGTAGTGTGTGTGTGTGTGTGTGTGTGTGTATGTGCATGAAATAATAAAGAAAAAGATGTCATGAATTTGAAGAGAACAGCAAGCAAGGGGTATTACATGAGAAGGTCTGGGGGAGGAAAGATGAAGAGATGATTATATAATTATGATTTTAAAAATAAAAGACATATTTAAAATATGCAAACAGAACTAGAAATATAGCTCATTGGTACAGGCCCTAAGTTCAGTTTGCAGCACTACTACTATTACACATACATACACATAGTATGTGTGTGTGTGTGTGTGTGTGTGTGTGTATGTGTGTGTAATAATGTAGATTGGAGAGAGAGGGAAGGAGAAAGACAGGCACAAACACACAGAGACACCCACAGGAAGGCAAGAAACAAATCTTGACTTGTTTGGTTCATAAAAGAACAATGCTTTAATCCAGATCAAGTGTGCTATTTTCCATACTTTCTCACATTTCTGTTGGACATAATGCATTTCTGAGTACATATAATCTATCTATCTATCTATCTATCTATCTATCTATCTATCTATCTATCTATCTATCTCACATATATCATCTATAGACACATCATATTGATTAGTTAGAAATAAATACTATAGGTATACTTGTTTGTTCTCAGACCCAACTCCCTTGCTCAAATATTATTGTCTACCCCTGAGTTGTGAGTCTGTAATATCTACTTGTCCAGGTGTTGCTATCCATTATTTCTGAGGCAGTCTGGCTACTCCTGAAGTTTTTCTTCTAAGTTCCTTTATTTATTGCTATATGACAAATCACTGCATGTTAATTCCAGAGAAAAAAATACAGATGTGATATTTTCTTTGTGTCAGAAGTCTCTTACTTGGGTCTTCTGCCACATTTATACCAAAGCACATACAGAATGTGTCCATGGCCTGCAACCTGATCACTCTCAAACTCGAATTAACATACTTCAGCTACTTCAATAGATCTGAGATTCTTTGCTTTCCTACCTGGTGAGGGGTCATCCCTCTTAAATAACTGAAGACACTTTCACATCTTCATTGACACTTTCACAAGTTGCTGATTTATATTTTCCCAATAAACAGCAAAATCCCCAACCCATAAAGTACCAATCTCAGAGATATAACCAAAGGAACTACCATCCTATGATATTTCAGTGGCGATTAAGTACTGAGTCTGCACTTTGGAGCCCTCCTGGAATTCTTGCTTCTCATTCCCTGACACACCTGTTCTTTTCTGACTGCAACTTTCACATCATTCTCTTGTTCTCCTTGTTCTCAGAACGGGAGATCAGCTCTGTAAATAAATCCACAAAGGGATTTAGAGCATAATTATCCTCTTTGTTACATTTTGCCAACAAATACTTATTTTTTTAAACTAGTTATACTCCATGGAAATCATTTTACATAAATTAACCTTCTCTTTTGTATATCTTGCATTGTTCTTACTTTGATGGTGAAGAAAGTGAATCACATAGTAAGTTAATGAACTCCCTCTGCCTGTGGAGTTATTAAATGGAGGATTGAAGTTTGAATTCAGATGCCTGACTTTTTAACCCCTACATTGCGTTTACATCCTCAGTGCTTCCACAATTTTTTCAAGAATATTACTGGTTTGGTTTGCTTCTGAGATGTAGCTATGCTGCACAGGTCAGTCTGGCTTTGAACTCACGAGTCTTCATCCTTCAACCACCATATTACCAGTATTGAAGATAAGCATCAGGACACCTGGTAAGCTTTAGGATGGATCTGGAAACTAGATGATTATCATAGTTTTCAAACATTTCTTGTTGGTGATTATTTATATCTACTATAGTATTATTGTGCTCCTGACTACCAATCTTATCTATATATTAACTACTTTGAAATTTTATGTATTTGCTCTTGTTTGTTTATTAGAGAATATTTGAAATATTGCTCAGACAAGATTCTTGGCAAAATTTTGAGGAATTTCTATAATAATGATACTACTGCTCATTTATTCATACTTTAATCATTATATCTACATGCTTGGGTTTAACAGAGCTTGTAACTTGTGCTGTCACTACAGATGTGCATGAGTAATGAAAACTGCCATTTTATCTAATCCAATGTCATCCTACAATTGTCTCTGAGTGATACCTCAGTTATAGAACACACACACACTCACACACACACACACACACACACACACACACATGCAAACACACACACACACACACACAGAGAGAGAGAGAGAGAGAGAGAGAGAGAGAGAGAGAGAGAGAGAGAGAGAGCAAGTAAATAAACAAAAATAAATAAATGTTCCTCAGTTATTCCTTTAGGCAAATCCTAGTATCTACTATGAGACTTGAATATTTGGCTTTATTTGTCAGGCTTTGGCAGAGCATCCCAGGAGACAGCTATATCAGGCTCCTGTAAGCAAGCACTTCTTGGCATCCACAATAGTGTCTGGGTTTGTGCATGTGGGATGGATCCCCAGGTGGGAAAGTCTCTAGATGGCCTTTCCTTCAGTCTCTGCTCTACACTGTATCTCTGTATTTCCTTCTATGAGTATTTTGTTTCCCCTTCTAAGGACTGAACCATCCATACTTTGGTCTTCCTTCTTCTTAAGCTTCATGTGGTCTGTGAATTGTATCTTGGGTATTTTGAGCTTTTGGACTAATATCTACTTATCAGTGAGTACATACCATGTGTATTCTTTTGTGACTGGGTTACCTCACTCGGGATGATATTTTCTAGTTCCACCCATTTGCCTAAGAATTTTATGAATTCATTCTTTATAATAGCTGAGTAATACTCCATTGTGTAAGTATAACACATTTTCTGTATCCATTTCTCTATTGAAGGACATCTGGGTTCTTTACAGCTTTTGGCTATTATAAATATGGCTGCCATGAACATAGTGGAACACATGTCCTTGTTATATGTCAGAACAATTTTTTTGTTTTTCGAGACAGGGTTTCTCTGTATAGCTCTAGCTGTCCTGGAGCTCACTCTGTAGACCAGGCTGGCCTTGAACTCAGAAATCCCCCTGCCTCTACCTCTCAAGTGCTGGGATTAAAGGTGTGTGCCACCATTGCCCAACATGTTGGAACATCTTTTGGATATATGCCAAGGAGTAGTATAGCTGGGTCCTTAGGTCCAGTTTTCTGAGGAATTGCCAGACTGATTTCCAGAATGGTTTACCAGGTTGCAATCCCACCAGCAAGGAAGGGGAATTCCTTTTTCTTCATATCTTCTACAGTATCTGCTGTCACTGAGTTTTTGAACTTAGCTATTCTGACTGGTGTGACATGAAATCTCAGGGTTGTTTTGAATTGCATTTCCTTGATGACTAAGGATGTTGACCCTTTCTTTAGATGCTTCTTGGCCATTCGGGAATCTTTCATTCAGAATTCTTTGTTTAGCTCTGTACTCCATTTTTAGTAGAGTTATTTGATTCTCTGGAGTCCAACTTCTTGAGTTCTTTGTATACATTGAATATTAGCCCTCTATCAGATTTAAGACTGGTAAAGATATTTTTCCAATCTGTTGGTTGCCATTTTGTCCTATTGACAGTGTCCTTACAGAGCTTTGCAATTTTATAAGGTTCCAAATTGTCTATCGTAGATCTTAGAGCATAAGCCATTGGTATTCTGTTCAAGCAAATCTCCCCTATGCCCATGTGTTCGAGGCTCTTCCCTACTTTCTTTTCTATTAATTTTAGTGTATCTGGTTTTATTTGGAGGTCCTTGATCCACTTGGACTTGTGTTTTGTACAAGGAGATAAGAATGGATCAATGTGCATTCTTCTAAATGCTGATCGCAGTTGAACTGGCATCATTTGTTGAAAATGCTGCACCAGCAGCCAACTATTGGACTGATCATGGGAGCCTGAATGGAGGAGTTAGGGAAAGGACTGAAAGAGTTGAAGGGGTTTGCAACTCCATAGGAGGAACAATAATATGAACCAACCAGACACCCCACAGCTCCCAGGCTCTAAACCACCAACCAAAGAGTACACATGGATGGACCCATGGCTGCAGATGCACATGTCGCAAAAGACAACCTTGTTGGGCATCAATGGGAGAAGTTCTTGGTCCTATGAAGGCTCGATAACCCAGCATTGGAGATGCCAGGGCAGGGAGGTTGTAATGGGTGGGTTAGTCAGGGAAACACACTCATAGAAGCAAGGGAAGGGGGGATGGGATAGGGGATTTTGGTGGGGGAAACCAGGAAAGGGGATAACAATTGAAATGTCAATAAAGAAAATATCCAATAAAAATTTAAGAAATAAGCAGATCTGGATTTAGACTTACAATCCTTTCACCTGTTTTACTCAGAGATTGCAAATTTAAAGACAGCAAGCTCTTAGAGGCATATGGTCATCATGAAATTAAAATTTAAGGTTAGTTAACATATGATGACTTAAAGACACATGAAGATTATTTAAAATAGAAAAGTGGAATATTTTAAAGTCAGGAATTGAGGATATTTGAAAAATAATGTACGAAGTGACTATTTAAGGCACCTTTCATTGCCTACTACTTTACTGCTCTTGGATTTCATTCTAAATCTATTTCCTGAATGTCCTAGCTCAATTGTTTATACTAGGCTCTTTTTACCTCCTATGCCCTTTCAATTTATGTGTGTATCTGACACTACATTACTAGCCAACAAGAAAAGGATGATTCTCTTTTCACATGTTCTTTCCTCTAGTCAGAATTATATATTACAATAAAGAAATTTCCTTAGCCAAGTCTCCAGGCTATTCTCACTGCCACTAAATGACAGACTTCCATTAATTTAATGCTTGAATATTATTGAAAGCCAGGATCATATATTTACATTTTCACTAGAGAGAAGTTGTACTGACCAATAACCATCTACATTACCAATTTGGATGATAAATCACAGTGATAATTCTTATGGGTCCTAAACATTTATTTTTCAAATATAGGGGTTTTAGAAGGCTTTTAGGTTAGCAAATTTGAGTATGTGATATTCAACTTTTTATTTTCAATACTTGAGACTGTATGTAAACCAGACTTCATAAATAATTCATAACCATTAAATTACACCAAGTCCATAGTCTTATAATCTTTCCCTGAGAAGCAGTGACACAGACACAGACACAGACACACACACACATACACACACACACACACACACACACACATGCATACACACACACACCATTTCAAATTATCCCATGTTTATCTATAATATGTTGTTTTTATTTGTTCATTTATGAAGTTCCTTATCAAATGAAGAGCCCCTTAACTTATGAACATTTATCCAGAAAAAAATTAAATATTTCAGAAAATTAATAGTAAAAGAAAAATATTCATAGTAAAACAAGATTCATCGAGGATATATTGAAATAAAACAGAATTATAAATATATTTCTTTGGGAGATTAAAAATAGAAAGCCCACATCCATTTCTAAATTAGTAGTACCTCTGATAAGCATCTAATAGCAACCAGTTAACTAGTAATTTTTTATTAAATTATTTGTTTGAATGAATAAATGCAATATAGCTGGCCATGCTTTAGTTTCATTCACTTCTTCAAATAAGACATACTTTTCAACCTTCTAATATATTTGTGTTCTTGCTTTGAATTCCTGGATATAGTACCACATCCTTGCATGGCTCCAGGAAAGACCTGACTGATTATATATATATATATATATATATATATATATATATATATATATGGAGAGAGAGAGAGAGAGAGAGAGAGAGATGGGTTTGAGTGTGTTGTGCTCTCAGGTGTAAAAAAAAGTCTCAACTCCATAAACTCACCATATTTATTATATAGAATAGAACAGGGAATTGTATTACTACATACAATTAAGCATGAAGGCAAGTTATTACAGACAGATAAGTAGTCAATTTATAGCCCGTCTGGATCAAGGGGACAGGTTTAATTAATCTCCGTAGGAAAAGTCTCTGTAGGGGAGCAGTATTCAAATACCTGAGGGAAAAAGCTATGGTAGACATTTACATTACAGTAAACACTCACACTTGGACACTCAAAAAGGCTTTGCTATTTTCCTCAACGCAGGTTTAAGACTTCATAATTTTACCATGGGTCTGAAGCTATGGTCCTTGACATAACTATGCCATGTCGACCACAGGCATTCATTCCAGATTTCACACACTCAGGGTTTCTTCCAGTATTCACTTATAAAGCCTTTTATAGTTTTTATCTTATACATAATAGGTACATAAATTTTTATGCATTACTGTATTAGTCAGGATTCTCTAAAAGAACAGAAAGGGTAAAACACATACATGTTTATTAAGAGGGGACAATTTCAAAAGCCTAACCCACGTGAGGTTGTCTGGGTAGCCCAACAATGGGTGGTTGATGCTGTAAAGGCTGACACAAGTATTGAGTTAGGTCACAAAGGTTAGCTATCTCAGCAGTTCCTGTCTGGTGCTGGAGTTCATGAGATGCTCATAGAGAGCTGTTGTTCTTCAGTTTACACTGGAATGCTGAATAAGTTGTATCTTATACTGCCTTCAGGAATAGAATAGACAGAATTGTCAAAGGAGAATGAGGACAATCAAACAAAAGGAGAAGTTTCCTTCTTCAATGTCCTTTTATGTCTACGGCCACCAGAAATTGTAGCACAAACTTAGGATACATCATTCTGCCTCAAATATTCAAATAACCTGGTGACGAAAATCACACATGGGAGTGCCTCCCAGCTTAGTCATGGTTAATTCCAGATGTAGTCAGGCCTACATCCAAGACTTAATCACAATTATTAACATACTAAGTTTAAGGCAAAGATGTGAAGCAAAATGCTTGACATATTTGTTGCTATAGATGGATGATAGATAGATAGATAGGTAGATAGCTAGATAGATAGATAGACAGATAGATCAATCAAGTGTTTTAGGGCACAGATATTGTTTAATTATTGGGCTTAATTTTAATATACTGTTATGAATTTGGCAAAGGTTTAGAATGCTGTGCAGTATTACATTTCATAGCCCCATAAATCTGAATCTGCAATGCTATAGAAATGTAATTCTACAGAATGATGCTATTAAAAGAAAAGCAATATTGAACTTTTCTGGTTCCTAGGTGATATTTATGTATACAACTACCTTTTGCATATATCTGTGAAAAAACAATGTCACTAACACATAGTGGTAAATTATAGAAGGAACTTTTCAAGTAATATACTTCAGAAATAAATGATTTGAATGCAGATAGCAAAGCTTCTTAGAAGAGAAAATAAAAGCAATATCAGATTAGATCAGAAGATTACCATTAGTAAAACTAGCATATAAATCAAGTCACACAGGGAAAATGAATACAAAATGTAGGTGAATAATGGAGTCATCAAAGGGACATCTGGGAATACTCCTGGAGTGTTTGCCAAATGGTCGTTGTCTTGCCTGGGAAATATTTCTTCTGTAGATTCCATGAGTCCCCTGGTACTTAGCTACAGGAAGTTTAAAAATGCCCTATGGCTAAAGTAGCTTTCTACATTTGTAGTGTTTCTATGGGTGGGTGGATAGATGATAGATAGAAAGATAGATAGATAGATAGATAGATAGATAGATAGATAATAAGTAGGTAGAAAGATGGATGGATGGATAGATAATAAATAGACAGATAGATAGATAGATAGATAGATAGATAGATAGATAGATAGATAGATAGAGTACCTACATAATTTTATTATATTATTTCTGGTTAAATATAATCCAGTTGTATCCTTGTTTAAGCTAAAGCTAAGCCGTTCTATAAATGAGCAGGAATGTGAAGTTACTAGGTTAAAAAAAATGTAATCTGATTTATGGGCATTGCCCTTAAACATGTTCTAGATGCTGGGCATTCTAATTAGTTTAAGTAGCTTGTAATTCCACCCTTTTTACTCAGAAGAGCTCAGGTATTCACATAGGGTGCAGATAGTGAACAAAATTTGAGAGAACACCAAGTTGGAAGCTGGATTTACTACACCTTAGCTGCCTCATCGTATGTGGTTACAGTCAAATAGCAATGAAATATAAAGAAAGCATTAAAAGTAACTTCTCTGTCATCATTGCTGTGGACACTGATTTCTTTAATCAACCTTCTTATTATAAGAACAAATTGGCTTTGCTTACCTGTACCCCACTATGCAAATAATCTTTCCAACCTCATTTATCAGACAGGCACACACCTTTAATCCCAGCACTTTCGGAGGCAGAGGGATGTGGATTTCTGAGTTCAAGGTCAGCCTGGTCTACAGAGTGAGTTCCAGGAGAGCCAGGGCTATACAGAGAAACCCTGTCTCAAAAAACCAAAAGAAAAAAAGACTGCAATTGAACCAAAAGATCTGAAATTTAATATATATACATATATATTGACAATAATCTATGCTGCAACCTTGAGAATTCCTATTGAGTCGGTTTAAGGTTAATTTTGGGCATTGAAAGTTTAAAATACCCAGTAAGTGTATTGGATAACTGAAATTGGAAAACTCTGCTAAAACTAATATCTTACCACAACAAAAATGCATAATTAAATATATACAGAGGTAGTATTTCTTCAGTGAATGATTGCAAGAGTTCTGTTGTTTTAGCTGTTTTGTAGATACTACAAGTGTCTTTTTGTTTTATTTGGAATTAGCCCAGTGTTACTAAGTTCAGTTAAGATTATTATTGTGTTTATCCATGTATTTAACTTTGAGTAAGTGAAATGAAATCTACCAAGAAAGCCCTCCCCTTTTTGTTTTGCTTTTCTGAGGCAGAGTTTTATGTAGGAGATCTGTTGAGTTGGCACTGAATGATACCCTGTGATGTTTTACTGATTCTATTTTAATAGCTGTTCTGTATTTGTCTGTAGGCCAGGAGAGCAGAATCATGGATGTGGTAATGAGTATATAGTTTAACGCATATTGACTGAATACAATAACATTGTATTGCATTGAACTTCTGGTCCTCCTGTCTCTATATAAACAATTACTGAAATTGTAGTTGTACATTTCTATAACCAGCTCCTATATCCTTTCAAGACTTGAAGTCAAAGACAAGTCCTAATAAAGAACTTCAGACTGATCTGATGATTCTTCATATTAATCAAATATTTGTCAATTTAATGAGATTATTGTGTAAGAAAAAAATAAAATGATACATTTATATAAAAATATCTTGCTTTTGTCAAAGATTTTGTTTCTTTAAATGTGATGGTAAAGGGATATGCATCTTTGGAAGCTTTTTGAAAATGGGCAAGACTGATTTGGTGGGCAATGTCATAATTTATTTTGAAGAGTTGTCATCTTCAATTTAAAATTTTCATTTTAAATGAAAATTGGATGAGAGTTGGATGAAAACTCATTGAAAACCATTCACAAACCAGAAGCCTTTCTAGCAGCTCTGGTTTTATTATCCTCCACACTATGTATCAATACTTTGTTGTACTCTGGCTTTGGGGTTTCTAAACATTTGTAGATCTTTTTTTCTCATCTCTAAATGCCATACTAAATACTACCAAAATGTTACATTCAATGTAAGTCATTCAGCTCAAGAATCTTGTTTTGTTTTGTTTGCTTGTAGAACAGTCATGTCACAAAGAAGGACATATGAAGGTAGGGATGGTAACATTTTATGCCTTTCAAAAATTAATTTCTGATTCTTAAAATGATTATAAAGGATTAGTGAAAAAACATACAATAATACTTCAAATTTACAAAAAATATTAAATCTCTTCTATCTCAGATGCCTCAACTACTGTAAAAAGGTAATCAACATTTCTTAGTGAGATCTGTTGAGTTGGTACTGAATGATACCCTGTGATGTTTTACTGATTCTATTTTAATAGCTGTTCTGTATTTGTCTGTAGGCCAGGAGAGCAGAATCATGGGTGTGGTAATGAGTATATAGTTTAACGCATATTGACTGAATACAATAACATACATAGACTTTGTACAACACTTGTATCTTTCAGAAAACATTGGGTTAAAATCTAAAAGTAACCACTCTACTTTCACATTTAGTAAATTTGAAAGCATGCATTCATTTTTATCCTTTAGGAAGACCCATGCTTCATCAGTATATTGGAACTCCAACTCAATATCTATTTTTTTTTTTCAGAGTAAAAATACTGTTGAAGGTGGCAGGTTCCAGGGTCAAGCTCCTCCCATCAATCAACCTTCCTGAATTTAGGAAAGGTCTGACCACTCTGACCTCAGCCAGATGGTGACTTGTTTTAATGTGGATTTTTAAGAAATAAATATTGTTTTTAAAACAACAATTTATTGCTAATCTGAGGGGAAAATGTTTGTCTGAGTCTAAACTATGCATCTATGTTTAAAAGCTACAAAATTTATCAACACCTATGAACTAAACATTCAGTATGAAACATGTTTCAGAAAACACAGGCTTCTCCCTAACAGTAGTAATACAGAAACACACAAACACAAATCTAACACTATTTATCAAGTGATGTACTTGAAGAAGTATAATCATGTTTGCTAGTAACATAGAAGAGAGAGGAAATGGAATTGAGAAAGGAGAATTTAATGGCTGATGAGAGGCCCTCTTGAGATTTTGATTACTTCTTTAAAATAGCTGGCAATCTTGAGATTACAGCTCCCCCAAAACCATGGCCCTTGATTGGTTCTGATGAATGTTTAAGTACCTGTGTTGGCCATGTGGCTAGCACAAACATGAAAAGAAGCATTTGAAAGTACACAAAATTAGTCTAGAGCTCTCCAAATATTTGGATAATGAGTCATGTGAGAACCTTATGGAATCATCCTTATGGATATTGATTTCCTTCATTGGAAAGGAAATTCAAAAAGGTAGTAATTGTCAAAACTTTCAGGCAAGATGGTTCTACCCACTCAGCTGCTCTTATCTATAGGACCAAGCCCTGGCTTTGCTGACAATAATGGAATTACAATCCCGAGTTTCTACTCTACATTCTGGCTAATCTCCCAGATGTCTCCAAGATATTGCACTGATGCTTGAGCGATGGGTAGTAATCTTCAAGTGGGTAATAAAAATCAATATAGGAAAAATGAAATTGTATCCTGAAGTTAAGAGAGAAATAGGGAGAAAAATAGAGGAATAAGACAGCATTAAGCAGAATAGAAGGCTACCAGGTAACATATGGGCAGTAAGAATAAATATTGATTTTTGGAGCTTCAAAACTTTTAGATTGCTTGGGGAAATATGTGACAACTCAAAACATAAAAAAAATTATCAGGCTTGGAGGAGTAGTTCTGTCATCTCAGCACTTGAGATGCTAAATGAAGAATTCTGAAATCAAGGTCATTCTGGGCTAGATAGTAACATTGAAGCCAGCTTGTAACTCATAAGATTATCCTAAATGAAACAAAACAAAATAAAACAGTAAAGAAGAAAAGAACATTTAAAATGCAACAATTACTTGATTAGTATTAAAACTGGCCCTGTAGATGTGGCTCAGTGCTCGAGTCCTTTACACAAAATGAATAAACTCTTGTGTTTGATTGTAAAGCTAGACCCATGACCAGAAGTAATGGCCAACACAAAACAAACTCAGTGGCTCCTGTGTTCTATCAATTTCATATTATATGTATCATGTTTTGATAATGTTGTAGCTCCCTTTACATTTTCTTTCTCTCCTCTCTCCACATCTATTTGCCCTTGTCCCTCCTTAAAGTGGTCCTCTACTTCCAAGTCAACATCTTTGCTTATTTCTACGGGAAGAAGAAAATGGCATGATACTTATCTTTATGTAACGGGCTGACATCTCTACAAAATGTTGTCTAATGCTGTCCATTTTGTTTCAGTACAAAGCAATTTCATTCTCGTTTAAGAAAATATAATATTCCAAGAATACATAGTATCCTATTTTCTGCATCCAGTTCAGCTGTGAGGTACCAAGATTTATCCCTATCATGATTCCTGTGAAGAGTGACTCAGTAAATATGTGAAACTATCTCTTCAACTAAATACCAAAGGATGGTATAATTGGATCATTGATAGGTCAGCTTTTAGTTTTTGAGGAATGTCCCTGTGCTTACCTCCAAGTTTAGAAGAATTTTCACTCTTGCTCCTGCTTCTCCACCTTGCCTCTTACCCCTTCGTTCCCCCTCTCTCCTCATTCCCTTCCCCCGCTCTCCATGTGGGCCATCCCTTACTTCTCTAAGCTCTCCTTCATCTACTCCCCTGCCCATACCCTAAATAAACTCTATTCCATACTAAAAAAAAAAAGAAGAAGAAGAATTTTCATTCCCTACTAATATTCTATAAGGATTTTTATTTGTGCACATGGTCACTACCTTTTATTATTCATTGTCTTCTGTTAATGTCCATCTTAACTAGGATGGCATAAAAGTCAACTGAAATTTCGTATTTATTTTACTGATACTTACATATACTAAACATTATTCTCATGCTTTCTGGACATTTGCATCTTTTCTTTTGAAAAACATCTCTAAATATTTTGACACTTTAATTATCACTCTTTCATTGGTAACATTTTTTATTTCTTTATATAGTGCCACAATATTTGATACTTATTCTCTGTCAGATAAATGGCTGGTGAAATTTTCTCTTTTTTCTTTTTAAGATATATTTATTTGTTTTATGTATATGAATATACTTTGCTGTCCTCAGACACACCAGAAGAGGGCATCAGATCCTATTACAGATGGTTGTGAGCCACCATGTGGTTGCTGGGAATAGGACTCAGGAACTCTGGAAGAGCAGTCAATGCTGTTAACCACTAAGCCATCTCTCCAGCCCTCCTCTCACCTTTCTTTAATTGAAAATATTCTTCTTTCATATAATACATTCCAACCACAGTTCCACTCCCTCTATTCCTCCCAACTCTTCTTGTCACCTCCCCACTTCCCCAGATCCATTCCCCTTAAGTTCCCTTTCAGAAAGGAGCAGACTTCCAAGAGATAAAAGGGACAAACACAATACAACAAAACAAAGTAATACAAAGCAAAAGCTCTCCTATGGAGGCTGGACAAGTCAATCCAATAGGAGAAAGAAAGTCTCAAGAGTAGGCAAGAGTTAGATATATCTACTCCTACTCTTTGGAGTTCCACAAAAACACCAAGTTAAGAGCCATAACACATAAACTGAGAACCTGGTGTGGACCCATGCAAGCCCTCTGCCTGCCCTTTATTCTGTATGAACCTATAAAAGCTCTGCTTAGTTAATTTAGTGGGCAATATTCTCCTGGTGTGCTCCATCTACTCTTACAAACTTTCCTCCCCCCTATTCTGGGATTCCCAGACCCCCAAGGGAATGAGCCCAATGGAGACCTCCACTTTAGACTCTGAATTTAATGTCTGGCTGTGGGCCTCTGCAAGGCTCTCCTGGATGTCAGAGGAAGCCCCTCTGATGACAACTGAGCACATGATCCTGGGTCTATGGGCTATCCAGTATCTGATTCCTGCCCATCAAGACAGTGTTGGACATGAATTCCCTCTCATAGAGTAGACTTCAAGTTAAACCAGACATTGATTGGACTCTCCAACAAGTTCTGTGCCACAATTGCCCCAGCACATCTTGCAGGAAACATTGTAGATCAAAGGTTTTGGGGCTGTATTGGTATCAGTTTTTTCTATCCATAGCTTAAAGAAGATCTGTCAGGCCAAAGAGTCAAGATATAGGGATAAAGGCTCCATGCAGGCACTAACTTAAACTTCTCTATGTTCAATGGAAGATTTTTCTCTTATTCTATGACTTGGTTATTCTCTTTTCTGATCATTGGGTTTTCTAGACAGAAGTTTTTTATTTATTTATCTATCTACTTATGTGTATGGGAGTTTTACTTGCATGCATATCTGTTTAGAACATGCATGCAGTACCTGAGGAGACCAGAAGAAAACAAGATTCTCTGGGATTAAAGTTACAGACCGTTTTAAGCCATTTGATTGCTGAGAATGAAACCTAGGTCCTCTGAAAAGAACTAGTCCTCTCATCCACTAAAAGTCTTTCTCTACCCCAAGCTTAGCATTTTCTCACTATTAATTTATATCATCTACAAATGGAGTTAATGTAAATCCCTCCTTTACTGTTGTCTTCTTTTTATTTATCTTCAAAAATGCTATGGCTAAAACATCAAGTGATAATTTTAATATTATTTCAGAAAATGGACTCACATTATTGTTCCTGATTTTAGAGGATATGATTGAGTGACTTTGATGTTGACTATGATACACACACACACACACACATACACACACACACACACACACACACACACACATATGTATATGAGGCAAGATCTCCAACTGAGAGTTTTAAATCATAAAAGATTTCAAGTATTATCAAGAGTGTTCTGAACCTTTTGAGATGTTATATTTTTATCCCTGATTCTGTTTTTCTTTACTTTATTATGATTATTGACATGTATATGTTGAGTACCACTACATCCCTTGTATGAAGCTACTTTGATCATAGTATGTCCTCATTTTTGTGTCATAGAGCTTCACTTTTAACTACTTCCTCAGACTCTTATTTTAATCAATGTTCTTCAAGGATAATTATCTGATAGATTCTTTTGTGTCTCAAAATTATTGGTAGCAGAGTATCACCCATATTTAGACCTGTGTATAATATGATGATGAATAATTCATCCTGAGAAAACTGCAGCCCTTTTCTGAGAGTTAGTATTGCTTTATAAACAAGGGTAGCTTCAAACTTGCAATCACCCTGCCTTATCTCACAGAACATACTCCCTTCAGCATTTCATATCAATGGGCTTAAATAGAGTGAGGTGGACTGATCAAAATTCCCAGCCCTTATTTATCTGGGAAAAATCTTTCTATGCTCCAATTTTTTGACAGATTTTATGGGAGAATAATTTTAGTTTTTGTTTTTTTGTTTGTTTGCTTGTTTTTTTGTTGTTGTTGTTTTGGTTTGGTTTTGGTTTTACTTTTTTCTGAGATTATTTTCCAACACTTGGAATACCTCATCTCATGATTCTTGAACAAGGTTTCCTTTGATAATGTAGTGAATGACATATGACAATATTCTTGCTTATGTCAGTATGGATGATTATGTTATACCCTGCTTCAATATTGTTATCTATGGACTTAAAGTTTTGGGGTTATTTTTTTGTATCCTTTATTTAAGTATACTTTCTGTCATTTTCTTTCTTTTTCCTCTTTCTGAGATCTGAAAAATCCACATATTATCTCTCCTGATGATACCTTGCAGACATTATGATATTGTTTTATTTTTCATTTAGTATATTTCATTTAGTACATCTCTGTGCATATACCTGTCTCTCTTTCTCTATCTCTCTCTGCCTCCCTTTCTGTCCCTCTGTTAGTCTATCTTAGTCTCTGTTTCTCTGTATCTCTCCCTTCTGTTTCTTACTGCTGTCCATGTTCTTCCCTGTGTCTTCCTTTTCTTAAGCATTTTAGTTTTATGTATTTTGTTTTCTCTATTTTACTAAGATGTCTGTTTTAGATTGCTCTTCCAGATTACAGAATTTCTATAAAATAATTACTTTTAATTCTGTTAAAGAATTCGCAGAACTCTATCCCTTGAAGTAAGTTGCTGAAATGTAAGTGTGTGTCTTACATATTTTCATGATTTCTTGATGTTTCATGATGCTTGATGTCTTAAACTGAGTTTACAGGTGAAGTAAGACTCTGAAGTGTTTAGGGACTTTACCTCTTCAATTCACCTATTCCCAGCATTTTATCAACAGTATCGTATAAGACTTTCTGTTTCTTTTTCTTTTTCCTTTTTTTTTTTGACTCAGAAGGTATTCTTTTCAACCATAGGTGGATGTCATCTCATGCAGTATTGAATGGAATAGTGTAAGATTCCTATTATTCCATACAACAGAGTTCATTCAGATTCAAATCAGCCAGGAGTTGATTATAATAGCCCTTCCCAGAATTTGTAATTCAAATGCTTTTGAAACCTGCTTTTTGTCTTAAAGCTACTTATAAATAGAAGTAGTGGCGATATAGAGTTATTACTTTGCTATTAATGTCTTACAGTAGAATGTGTGTTTGTATGTGTGTGTGTGTGAACATGTGTGTTAGATGGGACTCTGTTTATTATGGTAATGGTATAATAATAATGATGTTTTACTCTTGTACCAATCATGTGATTAGTTGACATATCTGAAATTATTTTCTTCCAGTTAGCCAAAATTGACATACCTTATTCATATAAGAGACAATGAATTTCTTAAGTAGTGTAAAAAGAAAAACAAGTAACAGCATAAAGTTCATTGTTATTTATTTCTGCACCACAGAGGAAATTCTATATATGTTTCTAGAAAGCTGGTTCTTCTTAATTCTTTCTGAGCAGCCCTCCCTTTTTTTTTTTTTTTTTTTTTTTTTTTTTTTTTTTTTTTTGCCAAGATATAATCATGGAAGGGACGTGTTTACTTTTTTGAAAGAAGTGACCTTCAATATATCTGTGCATCTTTCTACATGGTTTGCTTAAGCTATCCATCAGCCTTAATAAAACCCTTGAGTAAATCAGTATTAGAGGAGTCGAGGCTTTTTACTTCACTTTGCAAATGTTCAAAAGCGAAAGCAGGTTTGTTTTTCCAGAATTGTAAGTCAAAAGCTAGGCAGTTTCATTGTGCAATTTGGCACCTTGAACATCTGGCTTTAGTACATTTCAATATATCTGCTGAAGTAAATTAGTCAAACATACTAGGATCACTATTTCATCTAGTTGCCACAAATGTTATTGTGTTCCCATTAAAATAATGCATTGCTGTGTCTGCAGGAACTTACAGAGGGACAGATGTGAAGAGATGGTTTGTAAATATTGCAGGGACTGTGAACCTACTTGAGTTGAAGACTTTACAAATTTTACTTACATTGATCATATGAAAATAAGTATGTTTTTAATAATATCCAACAAGAAGGGCTTTACTTTTTATTTAGAAAGAGCAGGACATTATTTGTTTCCATGATATAAAACAAGCCACAAAAGCAATTTTAATGAAAGCATTACAGAACTCTGCTCTAAAAAACTTTTAGTAGCCAGAATCAATAATGTATTATGATCATTTCTGCCATTCAGAACCATATTATCAGTGAGTCAGTAATAGTGGTGATGAACAGTCCAGCTTTCTGCTTAGCTTCTTCTTATTGCCTGAATCTAATTTCAGAACTGTCTTCAGTTTATAGATTAGAAAAGTAAAAATCTACATTCACTCTTTTATTCATTCATACTCCAAATACTTACTTAGTGTTTACTATTTTCTCGAAAGCTGCTACAGGGCCCCGGCAGTGGGAACAACACATTCTTCTGCTTTTATATTGAGATTTTATTCCAAGGTGTAGATGAGAAAACTGCAGACAACCTTTATACAGGACCATATCATGGGCAGCTTTAAATAGACATCAGTGTTTTTGGAAAACACAGATAGAATACCAATGCTGCAGAAGGCAAGGAATATTAAAGGGGAAAGCATGGAAAGACCTCAATAAAGGTGACTTATTTAAGCACAGAGCTGAAGGGGGAAAGGAAACAGATTTTGCTGGTTTTTTGTTTTGTTTTGTTTTGTTTTGTTTTGTTTTTTTGTTACTTTAATAAAAGACACATGCATGCAGGGCTTTCTTTAAAAATAAGCCTTCTCTTAATTTTTCCTTTGTTCATTTGACAATGTTTCCATGCAGGCAGAGTTTTCAGCATACTAGATCTTTTCTTTCATTCGTTCTGGAATATACCTTTTAGCTAAAGTACACAAAGTTTTAGAGACAAGTCTGGATTTGGGCATCTCAGCCTACAAGGGATGCCTTAATAATTAAATAATATTCAGTGTTCTGGAGATATTATTAAATATTCTTTGCCAGCACTCCAGTTGCTTCCATTGATAACTCTTCAATATGATAAAGGTGTTGATATTTCTGAAGATGTATCTTCATACTCTTCAAGAAATATGCACATGGTGGATCTGATTGTTCCGGCAGCATGTGTACAGTAGAGGATTGCAAATTCGATCATCAATAGGAGGAGAGGACCTCGGCCCTGTGAAGGTTCTGTGCTCCAGTGTAGGGGATTGCCAGGGCCAATAAGTGGAAGAGGGTGGACTGGCAGGCATGGGGGGGCAACAGGGGTTTGTTCTTTTTGTTTTTGTTTGTTTGTTTGTTTGGAGGGGAAAGTGGGAAAGGAGAAATTTACATGTAAATAAAGAAAATATCTTAAAAAAAAGAAATATTTTCTAAAACAACACTAATGGGAAAGAAATTCTATATGTGTAAATTTTTTCTAACATATACACTCTCAGTTTTGTACTAGTTTATGTACTTCACCTTTCATTCTGTAATAGCATCTTTTATCTATTCATTAAATTTTTCACGCACATGTAAAACGCATCGTGTTCATGTCTAATCTCACGTCGCACCTGTAAACACCCCAAACCTCCTGTAAAGCAACTCTGTTCCAACTTCATGGTCGCTATCTTAACATTTATTACTATCTCTATTATTATTATTTTATTATTATTATTTTTGAACAGATGGAGGGAAATGGGTTCTGTCCCTATGCACTTGAGTGTAGGGCTATCCCCTGTGGAGTAGGCAACATAGCAAGAATCAATTCCTCTAAGGAAAAATGACTCTCCCACCCATGTAGCCAGTTATTAACGTAGTTGCCTTACCCTCAGTTTTTATTTTGAGCAACCATAGGTAAGAGTCCCAATTATTCACGTCTTTTACTGAATATTATCAATCATACAAATGCATGTAATTCTCAACTGAAAAGTAACACATGATAAATCAGTTTTGTTTTTTTTTCAGCATTTTTCTTGTGACTAACACAATTGTGCCCTCTCCTTCCCCCCCCCCGATTATTAGTTATGTTTCTCCTACATGCTTCCTTCTATAAATAGCCTGTACTTATTTTTCCTTTGCTCAATTGAAAATGTTTTTACTGAAAAAAATTAAAACTCTGATGGGTTTATATGTCTATTTTTAGAAAAAAAATAATCATCTTATATGAACAGCATAAAATGCCACATGTTTTATTGATTTTGCTGCCGACAAATATATTCAAAACCTTCATCTTTATTACTTTTTGAAAATCATGGTTTTAAGAAATATATTTCAAGAAATTTGTGCAGAGAATTATCCCTGGCATAATTTTTCCTGCCTTTTATGTGTGGATATGTCAATTTGCTTTCCCATTTGAATGCAAGCATTGCATGATATGAAATAATGTTTAAAGAATTTTCCTCTCACTTTAGAAAATATGTTTATATTATATTGAAGCATTTGAATTTATTTGTTCAGTATTCCTTTGCATGTTACTTTTGGTTTTGTTTTTCTTCTTTTTCAGGGTATGTTTGGTGTTATTATTGTTAGAAAACTGAAATCTCATCACACAGAGGTACCCTTTGATGGTAGGTTTTAATTAATTCAATTTTATGATCCTTGTGCAGGCAAGGATCTTTATGACTCTTTATGTCAACTTGAACCAAGCTAGTATCATTTAGGAATAGGAAACTTCAATTGAAAGCATTCTGCCACCAGACTGGGCTTATGTATACTAGTCTGTAGTGCATTGTCTTTATTGAAGATGGATATGGGACTGCACAGCTCACTGTGGGAAGAGCCACTGGTAAGCCGGTGGTCCTGAGTACTCTAAGAAAGCAGGCTGAGAAACGCATGAGGAGAAAGTCAGTAATCAGCACCCAGACCCCGTGACTTCTGCTTCTGTTCCCACCTCCAGGTTCCTGCCTTAGACAATCATGGGATGAATGCTCAGTGTGCATATTCATGAGCTTCCTGAGGTATCGGCAGCGTTCTCTTAAGCAGTTGATCATTTCTTGCCTCTCTTCATGGCCCCGCCTTTATAAATTCTATCAGTTATGGGGTGCTACACACAGGGCTCTTTATTAGCAAACTCCATGTATCATATTGTTTAGATTTATGGTGGTTAATTCTTTGTTTTGTTGCATTTTTTAGCTGTGCATTGTGGGCTTGTCAATACATTTCTTCTGTTATTAAATCTTGATCTTGCATTTTTCCTATTGTCACAATTGTACTTTAAGAATCTGTTTTTAAAATTATCTGATAACATTTTCTGGTTAACTATGTATTCCCTAATGTCTTGTATTTGCATTGTTAAATCCATTTACTTTAAGAGTATTAATTCTTTTGTTTATAAAAATTTATGCCCACTTATTATTGCCGGTTGTTCCCAAATGTTTTTCTTATTACATTATTCTATTTCCTTTTTTATACATTTTGATTTGTTTTGACTTGTAGACACCTTGCCAATATGTTTATTTTAGAGGAAATGTTAAAGAGTGCTGCGGTAGCTCCTCATCTTGATTTGAACAGTTTCAGTATAATCTGAGTGTCAGTCAGAACCCTTCATGTTTACCACACTCATCAGTTTCCTCAGCTTAGTGACACACAATCCTGCTTGACATGCCTAACAGGGTGTGGGCAAGGCAAGGAAGCCTAATGAACAGAGTGTCTATAGAGCAAGGGAAGTATAATAGACAGCTACACACATCAGGGAATATTAATATGAGTGTTATCCAAAACTTCATTAGAAAGAATCAAGAAACATATCCAAAAATGCAGCCGATAAATGGGCTACTGAAGTCAGCTGAGGCTTTGATAAAGTATAAACTAGAAATTGCCAACAAGCATAAGAACACATGCCTAGCATTGCTAGTCTTTAGGGAAATATGAATTGATACTACACTGAGACTGCATCTCAGCAGTCTATTTCTAAAATGAGTATTTTAGAAACTGAGTCACAAATGCTGATGAGATAAAGACAAACCCTTAAACACTCCTGGTAGGAATAAGAATTAGTCCAGCCACTTGAACATAATTATGAATGGTTTACATGAAACTAAAAATAGAACAACAATGTGATCAAGCAATGCTGCTCACAATAGACATAAATAAAGACAATGAAGACACATTACAAATTAGTATTTACTACTTTTCCTTTATTAATATCTCTTAGGCAACCAACCTAAATGTTCACCAACAGAGGAATGGATAAAGAAAATATGGTTGAGATACATTGTATTTTTTTTCAGTGATAAACAAGAATGAAGTTATATAATTTTCAGGCAAATGAGGATAACCGGAGATAATCATATTAAGTAATTTAAGCTGATCTAAGAAAGATTAAATAACAAAATTTCTCTCTTTCATGGTGCCTAGAGTTTATATAGATACACAAAATCTATATGTTCAATGCAGATGACACAAAACTAGAAACAAATCTAATTAGTGGAACAAGGAAAAGTAATGTTGAGGGAAAAAGGCTAGAAAAGGAAACATAGCAGGGTATAGGAAGATAGATCACCCCAAAGTCTGCTATATGCTTATATTAAAATGATGTTACCAATGTGGATAGATTCAATTTTAAATAAACTTTATTGTATCAATTTAAATATAATAAACTGATAAATTAATTCGCTCAGTCTGCACCTTCAGCTCCTAAGGCTCCAGCCATCCATTCATTCCCAAATGCTATATCCTTTTGTTTATTTTCCTCCAATATCTGATCTAGTATGCTTTTCACTGTTCCAGGACTCCTCAACTTTTATGATCCATTGTCATTATTCATTCTTCTCTCAGGGATGAAGTGGTTTAGACATAAACATTAACTTTTATATAAATCTTCACTCGTACATATTATTGAACAGAGATATATGCAGAAATATACCTAAATCATGGGTAAGCACAACATTAAACACTTATGAAGTGAAAAATACATGTGTAAATGATACTTGGGCTAAAAGAAAAGCTTTCTCTATAAGTGCACCAACTCTCCATGCCTTCTTATTACTGTCCTCAAAAATATCACATTTAATTAAACATATCAGGCAAGTTTTGCTACTATTTGAATTTTCCAAAAAAATGAAACTAGTTGATACAATTACTTTCTTGCATTTGGATATTATATAATTTGAGATTTATTGATAGTGCTCATTGTTGAATAATTACTTTTACAATTACATATTTGAAAATATGAATATACTTAATTATTAAAGTTCTTATTTATATATCCTATGGTTAGCAGCTATTTGAATTATGTATGTCTTAGGCTAATATAAACATGACAATCTTTGTACTATATGTGTCTTAAGAGTATGCATCCATGTCTTGGATATATATTTGAAAATAAGCTTTCTTCTATATGAAAATATTTGTCCAACTTTACTAAATGCTAGAAAAGTATCTTCTAAAATATTTGTAACAAATACCTACTCTCCATCAGTATGAGTGGCATATAGTCTATATCCACACTATTGCCTTGGTCATTAGCTTTTATTTTTATATTAATCATGTTTGTGATTAGGTACTGAATTGATTTGTTTTTCTCTCTTAATATTTAATGCAATATTTCTTAAGTGTTTTGGGATCATAATAATGATCATCCTCCCACTTCTATTGAAAGTGATAATTCTATCATTGCTTTCTAAATTTGTCTTTCTCAGATAATTTATATATGAGAATAATTTACAATTTTTAATATTTGGGTGGTCTCCTTTGTAAATCACCAGGTAAAAGTCTTTTACTTTCTTTATAACTAAGTGGTATATTTTTAAATATTAATACAGAAGTTATTTGTATATTCTGAAGGTTTATTTCCTTCTGTATGTAACTTTTTACCCAGTCTGTGGTTTCTTAAATTCTTCTAATATCAAGTTTTATAAAGAGACTTTAAGTTGACAAGATTACTATTTATTGGGTATTTGTATTGGAGATTACTTTTTATGCATCAGATAATAATGTTTACTAATATTTTCTTCTAGATATATGTGTGCTTGTATGTTTTATGTGAGAGTGTATATTTAGCCTGTTACTTTTAGCTAAGTCTTGTTTATGGAGTGAGGGAGAGATCAAGAGTGATTGGTGTGGCACTGGGCTATCTGATTGACCAAGTAACATTCTGAAGAGAGATCTGTGGTAGTTTGGAAATGTCCACTATAGCCTCAAAGGTAGTGGTACTATTGGGAGGTATGGCTGACACTATTGGGAGGCATGACCTTGTTGGAGTATGGGCAGCCTTGTAAATGCATCACTGGGATTAGGGCTCTGGAGTTTGAAAGGCATAAGTTTCACTCTCATTTTCTGTTGCCTGTGAACACAGATGTAGAACTCTTAGCTACCTCTCCAAATGATGTTTGCCTGTACACCACCTTGTTTCTTACCATGTCAACAATGGGCTAACCTTATGAAGTGTAAGCCAGCACCAATTGAATTCTTTCCTGGATAAGAATTCCCATGGTCATGGTGTCTTTTCATAGCAATGGAAACCCCAATACAAGATGTCACCTGTAACACACTGTAGATACTTCTTTTGTTTCATCATGGAAAGCAGCCATTTTATAAATAAAATTCAAGCCTAGATTGAAAAGAGAAGTACCAAGAACTTTGCATTTTACTGTCAATGAGTGGATGATGAAGTCTGGGTGAAATGTGTTTTTTTCTTAACACCTTTGAAGTGAAAGTAGTTCATTTTGTTAAACCCAAGAGGCTGTGTGAAATAAACCATATTTAACAGTTACCAGCTCATAACATCCATCATTTAAAGGGAAAAAGAAGAGCTTCAGAAGAGTACTCGTCACCAAATCTGTTCTAAGGATTGCTACGAAAATTATATGCTGCTGCAATGGCTGTAAGCAAGGTAGACTCTAAAAATGGAGTTCAAACTACAAACTGTCTTTGATAAAGGAAAATAATAATTAAATATAATTATAGCTATTTTTAATAGTGAAAAGAATACCTTTATAGAAAGTATATTTTACAATTATATTTTTTTTCTGAAATTCTATTTGGACAACTATATTCTAACATGTGTGACCTAGTAACAGTAAATTATATAAAAGATTTTCATTTGTTTATATAAAACATATGGAACTATATGTGAAATGTAATAATTTATAATAAACAAACAAGCATTAGCCTATGCCTACCTTGAATAATTATAATCACATTCATATGATTTCTATGCCAATATTTACTCATACATTAAATTATGGGATTTTTTTTACTATTAGTAATTAAGACTGAGTTTTGAGTTTTTCTTCCTTCTTGCTAGAACCAATGATGCCCTTGTACTGCATACTACCTCCCTGCATGTGTTTCCTGGTATCCCCTCCTTTGTTACTCTGACATGAGATGCTGTTGACCTCAAAGGACACATTCCTTCTGTCACCCTGCAAATAATTCCTGTTTCTATATGTTTCTAATAGCATATTTCTCTATTATGCACCTAAAACTTCACTGCTTTCTGATGTTATCACATATAGTCATGGCTCTGATTTGTTTCTGACTTAAGGCATGCTGGTTGGAGTCATCTATGTGTTTACAGTCATACATTGCTGTCCCCAGCAATCATTACAACTACATTGAACAAAGAATCTCTCCCTTTTTAGCTTGAATGATTTTATTATTTATTTTTATTAATTATTTTATTTATTGGTATTTCAAATGGTGTTCCTCTTCCTGGTCTCCCCTCCGCAATTCCCTACTCTATTCCTCTCTCCCCTTTATCTCTATGAGGGTGCTCCACAACCCACCCACCAACTCCTGCCTCACCCATGTAGCATCCTGCTTTTGCTGGGGCAACAAGCCCCGACAGAACCAAACACATCCCTTCCCACTGATGCTAGATAAGGCCATCCTCTGCTACATATATAGCAGGAACCATGGACCCACCAGTGTATACTTTTTGGTTGGCGGTTTAGTCACTGGGATCTCTAAGGGGTCCAATTAGTTGATATTGTTGTTCTTTTGGTAGGGTTGCAGTCCCCTTTTGGTCCTCCAGTCCTTCCCTTAACTCTTCCATTAGGGTCCCTGGGCTCCGTCCAAAGGTTGGCTGATTATCTGTGTCATCCTTAGTCAGGTACTTGCAGAGCCCCTCAGGGGATAGCTATACCAGGCTTCTGTCTGTAAGCACTTCTTGGCATCAGTAAGAGTGTCAGGGTTGGATGTCTGTGGATGGGATGGATCCTAAGCTTGAGAAATCTCTGGATGGCCTTTCCTTAAGTCTCTGCTCCATTTTTGCCCCAGTGTTTCCTTAAGACAGGAACAATTCTGGGATAAAGATTTTGAGACGGGTAGTTGGCCCCATCCTTCAAGTTGGGGCCAGTCTATATACTGGAGATAGTATCTTTAGGTTCTATCTCTCTTCTCTTTGGTATTTGGGCTAATGTCATCACCACTGGGTCCTGGGAGCCTCTCCATCCCTGGCATCTGGTATTCTTTAGTTGTTCTCCCCCATTCACCACTCTCTGCTGCTACATATTTTTATTCAGGCACCTGTATTTCTGGACATCTCTCCTGTGCTCTCGCATACATGATGCTGGTCCTCCTTTCCTTCCCTCTTCCACCTAGGAACCTCCCTCTCTTTGCTTCCTGTGATTATTTTCTTAAACCCATACAAGTGGGGCTGAAGCATCCACATTTTGGCCTTCCTTCTTGTTAAGGTCCATCTGGTCTGTGAGTTGTATGGTGGATATTCTGAGCTTTGGAGATAATATCCACTTATCACTGAGTATACATATCATGTGTGTTATTCTGTGTCTGGGTTACCTCACTCAGAATGATGTTTTCTAGTTCTATCCATTTGCATGCAAAATCCAAGAAGTCCTCATTTTTTTAATAGCTGAGTAGCATTCCATTGAGTAAATGTATTGTGTCTTCTGTGTCTATTCTCCCATTGAGGGACATCTTTTTCCAGCTTCTGGCTATTATAAATAAGGCTGCTATGAACATAGTGGAGCATATGTCCTTGTTACATGTTGGAGTATCTTTTGAGTATATCCCCAATAGTGGTATACCTAGGTCTTCAGGTAGAACTACTTCCAACTTTCTGAGGAACCCTCAGATTGACTTCCAGAGTGGTTGTGCCAGTTTGCCATACTACTAGCAATGGAGGAGTGTTCCTCTTTCTCCACATCTTTGCCAACATGTGCTATCACCTGAGTTTTTGATCTTACCCATTCTGATTTTCATAAGGTGGACTCTCAGGGTCATTTTGATTTGCATTTCCCCGATGCCTAAGCATGTTAGACATTTCTTTAGGTGCTTCTTGGCCATTTGAGATACTTCAGTTGAGAATTCTTTGTTTAGCTCTCTACCCCAATTTTTAATTGAGTTATTTGGTTTTCTGGAGTGTAACTTACTGGATTCTTTGTATATTTTGGATATTAAAACTCTATCAAATGTAGGGTTGGTAAAGATCTCTTCCCAATCTGTAGCCTGCTGGTTTTTCCTATTGACAGTGTCCTTTGCCTTGAAGATTTTCAATTTTATGAAGTCCCATTTGATCCTTCTTAGAAGGGGGAACAAAATACCCATGGAAGGAGTCACAGAGAAAAGGGATGGAACAGAGACTGAAGGAAGTGCTTTCATTTTCATTAAATTCTAGAACTTCTTTAATTTTTTCTTTATTTCTTCCCTGATCAAGTTACCATTGAGTAGATAGTTATTCAGTTTCCATGAGTATGTGGGCCTTCTCTATTTTTTTTCTTTTTTTTTAAGACCAGCCTTAATCAGTGATGATCTGATAGAATGCCTGGAATATTTCAATATTGGATGTGTTGAGAATTGTTTTGTGTGTTATTATATGTTCAGTATTGAAGAAGGTACCATGAGGCGCTGAGAAGTTATATTCTTTGTTTTAAGGTGAAAGGGCCTATAGATATCTGTTAAACCATTTGGTTCATAACTTCTGTTAATTTCACTGTGTCTCTGTTTTGTTTTTGTTTCCATTATCTGTCCATTGGTGAGAGTGGAGTGTTGCAATCTCCAATTATTATTCTATGATGATGTTCAATGTATGTTTTGAGCTTTAGGAACTTTCTTTTACAAATGTGGGTGCCCTTGAATTTGGGGTGTAGGTGTTCAGAATTGAGAGATCATCTTAGTGGATTTTTCCTTTGATCAGAATGAAGTGTTCATCTTCATCTCTTTTGATAACATTTGGTTGAAAGTCTATTTTACTGACTATTCAAATGGTCACTCCAGCTTGTTTCTTGGTACCCTTTGCTTGGAAATTTTTTTTTCTAGCCTTTTACCCTAAGGTAGTGTCTAGCTGTGTCAATGAGGTATGTTTCCTCTATGAAGCAAATGCTGGGTCCTATCTATGTATCCAGTCTATTAGCCTAGGTCTTTTTATTGGGAAATTGAGTCCATTGATGTTGAGTCATATTAAGGACCAATGTTTGTTGATTCCTGTTTTGTTGTTGTTGTTGTTACAGGGTGTTATGTTTGTTAGGTTCTCTTCTTTTGGATTTGTTAGATGATTAATTTATTGGTTTTTCTTGGGTGTAGTTTCCTTCCTTGTTTAGGAGTTTTCCTTCTATTATCTTCTGTAGGGATTAGTGGTAAGGTATGTTTCAAATTTGTTTTTTCATTTTGCTGGGTATAGTAGCCTGGGCTTGCATTTGAGTTCTCTCGTGGTCTACATGGCATCTATCCAAGACCTAAGAGTCTCTTTTGAAATGTCTGGTATTATTCTGATAGATCTCACTATATATATTACTTGGCCATTTTACCTTAACATTTTTAACATTCTTTCTTTATTCTGTGTATATAGTTTTTTGATTATTATGTAATAGGAGGAATTTGTTTTCTTGTTTAATCTATGTGGTATTCTGTAGGCTTCTTGTACATTTATGGTTATTTCTTTTATTAGGTTAAGGAAGTTTTTTTCTATGGTTTTGTTGAAGATGGTTTCCTGCCCTTTGAATTGAGAATCTTCTCTCTATTCTTATTATTCCTAGGTTTGGTCATTTCATTTTGTCCTCAATTTCCTGGTTATATTGGGTTAGGAGCATTTTCAACTTTGTAGTTTATTTGATTTTCGTGTCAATATCTTCAATGATATCTTCTACACCTGAGATTCTCTCTTCTATATCTTGTATTCTGTTGATGAAGTTTGCATCTGTAACTCCTGCTCTCATTCCCAAGTTTTCCATCTCCAGGGATGCCTCCCTTTGTGATGTCTTAACTGTTTCTGTTTCCATTTTAGATCCTGGATGATTCTGATCCATTCCTTCACTTGTTTTGTTTTCATGTATTTCATTAAGGAATTTATGTGTTTTCTCTTTAAGAACTTCTGTTTACCTGTGTTGTCCTGTATTTCTTTAATGGAGTTATTTATGTCCTACTCAAGGTTCTCTATCATTTTTATGAAATGGGATTTTAGGTCAGAATCTTGCTTTTGCAGTGTGTTAGGGTATCCAGGGCTTGCTGTGGTGGGAGAACTGGGTTCTGATGTTTACAAGTAGCATTAGTTGCTATAGCTTATGCTCACATTATTGTGTATTATTATTTTATATTAAACAAGTGCCTAAGTCCAATTTTAAATGGATTTACTCTTGTAATGAATAAAATGTATTTCATATTTTATCAAACAAACTATTCTCTATTTTATACATTTGCAAAGTTAATAATTTATTTTCTTAATTTAGTTTGTTATATAGCATTGAGAAGAAGAGATAATATGACAGACTCTTTCATAAGTCATGAAAAAAATAAGAATGAATATTAACATTTGACTTGGGCTAATCTGCATACTTAATACCATTTCTGCTACTTTAATTTATATGCAACCTTGTGATAATGAAGGTATATGCAAAAACCACCCATAGTAGACATTTAATATGTTTTATTATCTGCCCACCTTCAATTACACATCTTGGGGATTCAGCAAATTCTTAAGAAAATAGTCTTACTATGTCTGACATTGGCAGAAAGTAAGACACAATTTCCTATAGGTCAACCATGTTATAAAACCTAAATATGACAAAAACATATTTTTGCTAATCTGAGGAATGGATTTTTGTTTGTGTGTTTAATGATGTTAATGTATTTCACTGGAATTCAACATAAACTGATACTTTCTGTCATTTCATGTCATGTCATTTCATGACAAATTTTTGGCATATTTCAAAACCTATAGAAACTCATTCCACATGTATGCGTGTGTATGTGTTCCTGGATCTTTATAGCTCTGAAATAATATACCTGGTATCACTATTGAACATTTTTAATCATTGTAATAATTTCTAAGTCATCTTCTGGATCTTTATTAGAGAACATGAAGTATTCTCTCAAAATGTGACAAATATGTAGGAAAGACTCAGATAACAGATTAATGTGTATCTGTTATGTAGAACCACTATACACTTTGCTGACACTTTCCTCATTACCACCCCTAACACACACACACACACACACACAAACACACACTGGCCAGAAAATAAATACAAGGCAACAAACAACAATGATCTATCTAAACCTGGTCATTCAAAGCATTCATTGTACCTTAAAAAACATGTTAAATCTTAGTGTATTGAATTATGAGGTTTTCTATTAGCTTTTCTTTACACAAATACACTTTAATATACTTCCTATATTCTCAATGCCTGTCAATATATAAATCTGACCCAACAAAACGTGTGTTATTCTTATTTGGGGGCCAATTTTCCTCAACTTTACAGGACAAGTGTTCAGAGTAGCAACTATCCTTCCTTCTGGGCCAACTTTCCTTAACTTTACAGGACAAGTGTTCACATATAATGCCTAACTCCTCTCCATTAGCTCATGTAGATTTACTGACTTTTACAACTTGGCCTGTAGCCACTGGACTTATACTTGTGAGCCACTGGGGTCCCTTGCAGGCTGTTCTAGTGTAATTTAGTCTAATTGAAGACAAGACAGATGACTGCAAAAGAAAGGGGGAACTGGGTTCCCATTTGGATAATCTTTCTCCACCAGGCTTCAGGATAGGCAGTGTTCTGTTTCTGCTAAGGCCCAGTTCCAAATAAGTAATGGTTTTCAATAAGTCACAGCTCATCTTCGGGTCTGGGAGTGACAATGGCTTCACTTATTGTCAGTGGTTTAATGCTTCTCCCATTTTGACCACTGTTCCTCCAAAGAACTCACTTTGTACCTTGCATTTGGAAAATTCTGAGCCTCCAGCTGGTATCCTCAATACAAGAAGATACACAACTAAACCTATTCTTCCTATAGGCATCTGTGTCAGGTCTTTAGGCACACTTTATGTAATTTAATTATGTTTATTAACATTTTGAGTAATGCATTTATATATCTATTACAGAGAAATCCACAAGAGCCTATAGCTAAGAAATACAAAAGCTTAGGTTTAATATATTATTCCTCTATACAAATTTATATTAGACTGACCTACTTATTAAGTAAAACCAAGAAAAAGAGAAAGAGGGATGGTTAAGAACAAGTACAGAAAATTATGGCAGTCACATATTTCAATACATATCCTCTGGCATTTTAGTGTATTTATCTCTTACTCAAGACCAGTATTCATTTTGGTACCCCCATCCCATTTGAATGGTTTTTCCTGTACACTGTCATTTTTTAGAGTTTTTCATTTTATGATATCTCAACTCTTTTTAGAGCATTGTTTGCATAAGCTGTTTCTTTCGTCTTATCCTATTATTACATAAAATTGTGTGACTTGCACTTCCTTGACTAATTTCAACTTCGCTAGTGTTCACTTGGTTCTGATTTGGTACACAGCGTCATAAAGCTAATCTAACCTGGGCAAGAGTGAAGGAGATCATTTGTCTGGGAGTTCACTCACTTATGACTGATGATGGTGTGTCAAGAAAATTATTCAGGTGATGGGCTCTGACCTTCTTTTGATTGTCCAGGGCTGCTTCTGCAATAACTCTAAGAAGACGTGTCAGAAGACACTGCAGATACATCCTGTGTAATCTCCTGTACTGTGTTCTGATACTATATTGAACAGAACTTCCCCATTTTAGTTAATTGCCCATAAAGGCCATGGAGGCATTCAATCAGAGTGCCTGTAGTCACTGTCATAGAGCAACTTTTCAGACATTTGGCTCTTCTCTCCAAATATTTTTAACACTGTAAAAAGGATAAAATTGAACTTAATAGAAGAGTTGCTATACAGAATATATTTCCAAGCATATGTTGACTTAAGAATATATCGTTTTACTTTTATTTATTTTGTGCAGGGGGCATGCTTTGTGTTCATGTATGTGCAACTGTAAGGCAACGTATGTGCACATTTATGTGCAGGCCAGATGTTATTATCTAGTTCGTTCCCTCAGTCTCTCAGTGAAACGGAAACTCACCTCATCAGCTAAGATGGCTTGTTAGCATTCCCAGAGTGTGCCCCTCCCTGCCTATACAGAGGCAAGAAGTAACCATGTTCCTCACCAAAAGATCACAAAAACAATCTCTTGACCACATATTAAAGTTCTTCTCCACTGAAACTTCTTGGGCCAGGTCTGCAGAGTTTAAATCGCTCACAGCAACAAATAGTTCCATATTTCTACTAGGATAGCTAATTAAGATTCACTTCAAACATTCCATTGCTTTCCAAACCCAAAGTCCCCAAATCCACATTCTTCCAAACAAAATCATGGTCAGGCCTATCACAGCAATACCGTACTCCTAGTTCCAACTTCTGTCTTCGGTTAGGGTTTTACTGCTGTGAACAGGCATCATGACCAAGGCAAGTCTTATAAAAGGCAACATTTAAATGGGGCTGGCTAACAGCTTCAGAGGTTCAGTCCAGTATCACCAAGGCGGGAACATGGAAGCATCCAGGCAGGCATGGTACAGAAGGAGCTGAGAGTTCTACATCATCATCTGAAGGCTCCTAGTAGAAGACTGACTTTCATGTAGCTACTGTGAGGGTCTTAAGCCCATGCCCATAGTGACATACCTACTCCAACGAGGCCACACCCTCTAATAGTGACGCTCCCTGGGCCAAGCATATACAAACCATCACAGTGTATATGGGAAAGAACATTCCAATGAGAAAGAAATTATTATAGACTCAAGGGTGACACTGCACTCAGGTGTTTTAGATGACACCGGTAGCTCCTTTGTGACACTATTCTTGGAAGATATGAGCAAATATCTTCTCACTCCAGATATAGAACCAACCACAGACCAGAATGATTTTTATTAGCAAACATGTTGAGTCAGTAAGTTGTTCATGGTTATTGACAGTAATATGGATAAGGGGTCACCTACAGGAGAATGGATTAGTGAAAGACGACTATATTAGTAAAGTGCAGGATGAGTGATAACTCATAGAAGTCACACCCCTTAGCTCTGTGCTTGTCTTGTAGGTATTTTGATAGGTCACATAGTTTCTTGCCCTCAGCAGTTCTTACTGCTTATATAACGTTAAGGAATGATGAGTCTTGTGAATCTGGGAAAGTTCAAGGGACTCACTAAGACTAAGATGCTAACTTCTAGAAGCCTAAGGATTATATCTTCCTAAGTCTTGACGAGCTACCACCCAGGGTAGAGTCTTTCAATGTAGAGGAAGTAGCTGTACAATATTGGCCATGTAAAATGTAGTAAGAGATAGAGAAAAAGTGGAAGGAGATATGATTTAATACTGGATCAGTGAGTAGGATTTCAGATGAAGTAGTTACTTGGGGACATTTTATCTTCTATATGTGAAGAGGTTCCAGGAGAGAAAGGATATTTTTCCTGATGGTCACAATAATGCCTTCATTGTTGCATGGAGAACAAAATACGGAGAAAGCAGAAAAGTATTGTAATATTCAAGAGCAAAGTTGAAAGTGATGTCTCCAAAACCATCTAAGCAGTGAGATCAAGGATTGCATCCTAAATCCAATTATAAGATAAAGATATAGAACTGCTGAAATTTAAATATAATATATTTAAACTGAGAGAGTGATACATCCTTGTAATCTAAGCAGTTGAGTGGAAAAGCAGAGGGATCATGAGTAATATGAGCATCCTGGCCTACATGGAGTTCATGTACGACTGACACTGCCTGGAGAACCAGGAACCAGAGACCGAATAGCCCAGAGCCCAGAGACCTAGGATAGAACCAAACATGAGTTTAAAAATACAATGAAATTATTCCAGTAATATTCTGCTATACTCATAGATTGGCACTTAGCGCAAATGTCATTAAAGACTTCATACAATAATGATGGAAACAGATGCAGCCAGACATTAGGTGGAACTTGGGGAACCCTGTGGAAGATAAGAAGGAAGGATTGTAGGAGCCACGGGAATCAAGGGCACCATAAGAACACCTACAGAATCAACTAATCTGTGTTGGTAGTGATTCACAGAGACTGAACTTACAATCAGGGAGCGTTCATTATTCTGAACTAGGCCTACAGCATATATGTTATAGTTTAGATTGGGGCTGTGCCTGACTCTTTAGCTTGCTTTAAGAAACCTTTTCCTCCTACTAGATTGCCTCTTCCTGTCTTAATATAAGAGGAAGTACTAGTTTTATTGAAATATTATATGCCATGTTTGATTAACATCCCTGTGAGGCCTGCCCTTTCTTAAAGGAAAATAGAGGAGGAATGGATTGGGGAAGACAGGAAGAGGGTGAGAGGGACCAAGAGATAAGGATGGAGGGGAAAAACTGTAGTCAGCATGGAAGATATGAGAGAATAAATAAATAAATAAATAAATAAATAAATAAATAAATAATTTAAATAAATAAATTCTACCACATTTCTTGCACATTTAGGCATGATAAGTCACATCTGTGTTAATAATCCCAATATTCCAGAAACTGAGAGGAAGAAATTTGCCCTGATTCTGAGGACAGCTTGAGCTACATAATGAATTCCATATAATCCTAGAATACTGAGCGAGGAGCTGAGAACCTTTCAAAGAATTATATAATGCAAATTGTTGAAAACGTATTCAAAAATGTCCATCTCAGCATTGCAAATTAAAGCAATAAGATTCTCTTTCAACTACTATATAAGCAAAGTTTGGCCAAATTATATTATGGAAATTTGTTTTGTATAAAATGAGAATTCACAATGCTGTTGAGGTTGGTACTTTTTCCCTAGTCTTTCCTGAAAGCTACATAAAATATTCATCTCGTTTTATATAATGTGTCCCTTTTTGTAATATATCCTAAGGGCATACTCAAAAGAGTACAAAAATATTTATATTCAGTGTTTGCTTCATGGTTGTGTGCAGGTAGAGAGGGGATTATAAGGATGTGACAATTCAAAAATAGAACTATTCTATAAACCATGTCATATAAAGATGATGGCATTTCATTCAGAAAGCAGAAACATGGAAATGTCAGTTTCAAATACAAATTTAAACATGTAAAGAGAAAAAATGTGTACAAACAGATTAAGAGAAGATATGATATATTTTTTACTAGAATGAGGTTGTTTGTGGTGTGAAACATTGGTTACAGGCTTAACAACAGAATAAAAGGTTCAAATCACACCACCCATGGCAGAATCACTCTTCCGATCAAGTGTAGAAATGTGCTACTAATAATACAAACCTGTAGAAGTGTTTGTAAAGTACTCTCTACATAAATTATTTACATCATGCATAGGGTATGATTTAATACACTTAGGTTGGCATTCCTCTACCAATCACCCTGAAGGACTAAAATTTGTGACTATCAATCTCTTTGGGTGACAAAGTGTTGAAGGATTTTGGAAAATAGCAAATTTATTTTGGAAAGAATATCCTACTTTTGTAGATAGGTTCTAACAGGCTGGATAGTGGTGTATAAATAAGAATAAAACTACCATTCACCCACATACTATCCAATACATATCCTTATTTTTCTCTCTTGCTCTCTTAATTTGCCTCTTTTCCTCTACTGTTATGAAACTTGGCTGTATCCTACCTCTGACTCATTCTGTTGCATCTTTCTCTGACTTGTCACTTTGTCTGTTACACAATTTCACTCTCTAACATGGATGCTTCCTTCTACAAACTAACCTTACCTTCATTATTAGGGATTAAAGGTATGTACTAAGGCAGGGCTTGTATCCAGTCAGATCATACAGTAATCGAGGGCATGTCTGCAATCTGCCAGGATCATTTCTTTGGATCTGGTCTCTTGCCAGACAAGCCATGTTGCTAGATGAAATGTGGCAAATCTAGCTTTATATCTTTCAGAGGCAAAACAATATGCTAGTGTGTGTGTGTGTGTGTGTGTGTGTGTGTGTGTGTGTGTGTGTGTGTAATCTGGCAAGAGTTAATGTGGTCGCTGTTAGGTAAACTATACACTGAGTAGGAGGAAGATAGGAGAGGTCTGTAGAATTTGCTCCACAGTTGATTGAGAAACCTTAAATTAAAGATGAGAAGTGTTTTGTGTGAAGACTGAATATTCGTCAGAGAAACAAAGAAAGAGCATAAGAAGCTGGGATATTTTCTCAGGAATTTTCAACTTTTTCTCTTTGGATCATGTAAATATATAACCATCTCTCAATGCCATTAAATGTCTCTTTCTAAATATTGTTACTTTGATTCTTCCAATTTAACCTATACAGAAGTGTTTTGTTATTGCCAGCTATGGGGTTTAATAAGGAGCCAATTGTTAGACCAGGATTGATAGAGGCAAACAAAAATGTAAGAAAGAACACAGGCCTCTGTAGACTCCTATTGCCCTTTCACCAGAACAATGGAAGATATAGCTCTCTTTGTAGAAGTCGAAACTGTGTAGATATGGCTACAGAGCTTTGGATTTTATAAGGTAGAAAGGGGACTTTTTAAGACGGGAGATTCCATCTGCAGGTCATTTCCCCTGCAGTCTCAATGTAGTAGTTAACAGCAGCCATAGTTAGCTGATGCATTATCAGAAGCTTTCCCTGGTATTAGCAAACAACTTTCCTGTCTGGTACACTTGAGGCTTTTAGAGTACTAATCATTCAGTACGTATCTTGCAACATGTACCATCTTGCTATGTGTTGATCAAATATAATACATATTTTCTAAAAGCATTTAAGACTTAAAAGACAAAAACCTCGAGAACAAATAAACTCTCAAGGTGTCACACATCAGACTGAAAACCAAAGTACTCACTGTTAAACAGTGATAGTACTGCCACAGAGGCAAAAGACAGACATACTTATTGAAAATTCTAGAAGATAGAGTTCCTTGAGCCTCCGGTTTGCCTTCTTTAATATACCCTTATTGCTCATGCAACTAGCACTTCAAGAACATTTGGATTTTAAGAATGAAGTGCCAAAATGGTTATTCTTCACCTGATGGCATTTATTAGAATAATAAATAGTCCTAACATAGAAAATCCTCTCTTCCTAAAGTATCCCCAAGACAGAAGCTCATTATATTGAAATTAGGGGGAAAAAATCTCAGACCATTAACATTCTAAACAGGAAGGTTATAAGTGGGAGTCCCTCTGTTATCTGGTTTTTTCCTACAATGCTTATCATTTTCCCTCTTCAAATTGAGGGAGGAAAGAAGAGAAAAGGGAGGAAAAATTTATTATTTACTGAGTATATATAAAGTTTATGGGGCTTAAATATAAAATAGTATTCTTGGTGCCGGCTAAGGCTATGCAGCTACAATAAAGCAGAAGAAAAATCAAAGATTGCAATTACTTGATTAATTACCTCATGGATGAAGGACTGATACCATCAAACATATTCCAATTCAAGGCTCCAATGTGCTTTTTTTTCTACATTTTTAATAAAAGATTTACTACGCACATGATCTCACAAGTGCCTGAACATTAGTGTTTATGAAAACAAAAGTTCATTTTTCTCAAGAATGTTGTGTAGTATTAAATAATTAAATCCAATCCCAGGGGTGCACCCATACACACAGGCACACACACACACACACACACACACACACACACACACACACACACACAGACTTTATATTTACAATAACCCTTAGGTAGCACAATAGCTGAGCAGCTGCCTACTCTCCAAGCTGTTAGATCTACTTTCCCATCGATAACTCTGAGTTATTACTTACTATTTACTATATTCCATCTGGGTTCCTATTAACTCCAATTGGCCAGCCCACATAGCCACATATTTTGGCTCAGCTAACCCATGATGGCTTCTCCTCCATCCAGCACATTCTTCTATCTTCTCCTCTGACCCCAAGCCTAGGAAAACCTAAACCCCACCTATGACAATTTTACCCAGCTATTGGCTGTTGGCATCTTTATTTACCAGTCACAATTAACTGGAAGCTAGGTCCCAGGGGCTACATGCAGACTCCAGGTCTTGGGGGCCTGCACTTAGCATTACAATAGACAGTAAAATAGAAAACCTCAACAATGTTGTTAATGTAATCAACCTATTTCAGTAAAAGTTAAAAGATACTCATTAAAATTATTGTTCATAGTGGCCCTTTCTGATGTAGCTGTAAGGACAGCTCAGAAATCTATACTAAAGTTTTCTGATTTTACCTAATCTTTTGTTTTAGAAATCCATGTGATAGGGTATTTAAGAGAAGGAATAAGGATTAACTTCAGGGATTTTATGAACTTTAAGTACAGAAAGGAATTATAGAAAAACAACAACACTAGCAATCAAACAAATAAATACCTACTTCATTGAGCATCCAGATTTTAGAAAACTTAATCCAACCATGCTTGTTGTCAAGGAAATATTTTTATTTTGAGATTTTTATTCAGGACTTTGATATATTTAATACTTGTATTTTATACAGGCAGAAAAGAATAGTACTTCATTATGTTCTAAACTATTGTATTTAAAACCCACACAGAATTCTAATATTTTATATGCCACACACACAGAGTCACAGACACACACACACACACACTTAAAAGAACTTAATTGAGGTTAACCTATACAGAATATAATGTTCCTGAGAAACCACAGACTGACAAATAAAAAGCCTGGTAGCAGTTATATTAATACCTCTTCTACAGTCTTCTGGAATGGAGTATCCATGAGAGAGGGGTGACTTTTTTCAGTGAGCAAAGATCTTTTTCTTCTGTTTGAGCTTAATTTGAGTTTAGATCTTTCCATTTTAAGTGTGCAATTTATTCACCATTTTGTCTTTTATTTATTTATTTACACTCTAGATTTTAGTCCCCAATCCTATCCACACTCCTACTGTTCCACATCCCTATCCACTGTCTCCATGAGGACCTCCCCACCCCCAGACTTCTAAACTCCCTGGTGCCTCCAGTCTCTTGATGGTTATGTGCATCTTCTCTGACTGAACCCAGACTGGGCAGACCTCTGCTGTATGTGTGTTGGGGGGCCTCATAACAGGAGGTGTATGCTGCCTAGTTGGTGGTCCAGTGTCTGAGAGATCTCGGGGGTCCAGGTTAGTTGAGATTGTAGATCCTCCTACAGGGCTGCTCTCCTCCTCAACTTCTTTCAGCCTTTCCCTAATTCACCCAAAGGGGTCAGCAGCTTCTGTCCATTGGTTGGGTGCAAATATCTGCATCTGACTCTTCAGCTGCTTTTGGGACTTCTGGACTGTGGTCCCTTTTTGTGAGCACTCAATAGTCTCAGTAATACTGTTAGGCCTTGGGACTTTCCCTTGAAGCTGGATCCCACTTTAGGCCTGTTGAGTTAGGTAACTCAGACCCAAAAAGACATGCATAGTATGTATTCACTAATAAGTGGATAATGGCCGAAAGAGAAAAAGAAAAAGAAAAAGTACAGAATACCCAATATAAAGTCCACAGAATTCAAGAATGTCAGTAAGCTAAAGGCCCAAGTGAGGGTGCCTCAGTCCCACTTGGGAGGAAGAAGAAAGCAATCACAAGGTGGGAGGGAGGGACCTTAGAGGAAAAGTGGACAAGGGTGGGAGGGGAGAGGTGAACCTGGTCTGATATTGGGTGAGGGTAAAGGACTGAAACCCTGAAGGCCAGCAGAAAGAATGGAAACAGGCAACATCAGGAGGTAGGAGGTTGAGGGAACCCTCCAGAATGCACCAGAAACTTGGGAAGTGAGAGAATCTCAGTACTCAAAGGATGAAATGCCCATCTGTAGGGAGAAGGAACTTGTAGAGCCCACCTCCAGCAGAAAGACAGAGCATTAAGTGAGAAATGGCAATTGCCATCCCACAGTCAAAACTCTTACCCATAATTGTTCCTGTCTGAAAGAGCTACAGGGATGAAAATGGAGAGGAGCCTGAGGAAAAGAAGATCTAGCAACAGACCAAAAGTGGGATCCAGCTCAATTTATTCTTTTTTAAAAAAAATATTTTCTTTTCCATGATTATAAATCAAAAACAAATTGAAAGTAAACAACTGTATTCCCATCTTTAACACCATGCTATTTGTATCTATCAACCCAATTAAATCTTTATTTTTTCTTTTGCTTTTTAATGTAACATTTATGAATCAAAATCTCCTGTTTTGTTATGATTTTGGCAAGTCATTTGGAGCTTTGAACAGTCCAATTTAGCTGTATTTATTAAATGTATAGTTACTTTTTCTTTCTTGTTTTTTTCATTTGTGAAGTGACACAAGTAATCAAAACATTTTTGAATTAGGATTTATACAATTAAGGTTTAAATATTGCCAGTTTGTAGTACAAATATATAATATAAACTAAAGTCACTTTTCCTTGCCTCATTCCAAGGTTGTCCTTCCCTCAAGAGTAACCAAGGTGACACTCTAAATGTGGCTTTTATTTCCTCAGATGAAGGTACGAGATCAGAGTCATACTCAAGGTGTATGAGCACAGGCAAAACATTTCCTTCCTTGTTCTATCTCAAGGCCTAGGACTGGAAGCTTCTAGTATCCATATAAACTAATTTTACAAGTTCATGCACTCAATCTGACTTCTCTTGCTTCTATTCGAATTGTTCTGCCTGGCCTCACACTAACTTTGGGAATGCGTTCTAAGCTTCTGGCTCTTCCCTATTATCTGGCTTGTTTTGTCTTCATCTGTATCTAGCTTTGTCTTTTTTAAAAAATAGATAAATAAATAAATAAATAAATAAATAAACCAAAGACATAAACGTATCCTAATAAAAATGCCATACGTACACACAAAACTCCACCAGATACCACCCATCCTCCGTCTCTCTCTCTATCTCTCACTACTCTTAAGTAGCATTTCTTCCCTGTACCTTTCTTGTGTGAGTTGGATTTATCATATCTTTAACCCATCCTGTCACATCTGTCTCTGAATCATCAATTTGTCTGCTCTCAATTAGACATCACTTTCAAATATGGCTGATTTCTTCTACAAACTAAACTTACTTTCACTTTTAGGGATTAAAGGTGTGTACTAAGGGAGTGTCTATATTTCAGCCAGATCATATTATAATCCAGGGCATGTCTGCATTCCTGCCAGATCACATAGACCTAGAAGGTCTTTGGATGAAATCCCTTGCCAGAGCATCCACACTGCTATTTTAAAATTCCTCTATATATGTTTCCTTCCTGTTTAAGCTAAAAATTGTACACAGTTTAACTTTACAACAGAAATAGTTATCAATTCCACAAATTTAACAGTCTGAATGTCCTTATGAAGATCCATTGATGCTATAATCATTCATCACTGCAGTCCTGATCATCTGTCCTTCAGCAAATGTTAGTTCAGCAACAAGATTTTCCAGTTTTCTAGTCTGAAGAATGTTTTGTTTTGGCACCATCATAGCATGTCTGACAGAAGCACCCTGAGAGACAATGGATTTCTTTTGGCTTACAGTTTAGAGAATTCAGTCTATCAAAGGAGAAAAGGCATGGTGGCAGAATGATCTGATTGGACGGCAGGAGCTTTATCACAGCGTGTTTCTATCTCCACATATCTCTACATTTCATACTTGTCTAGCTGGAACCAGAAGTGTATATTACCCTCAAGGACTTCCCTAGTAATCCCCTCTAACAAGTCCAGTTCCAGAAGTCATGTTTCACAAGCAAACACCTCCAGTGTGTTGTGTGTTTTGTGTGTGTGGGGGCAATGTTGGAAGGGGGAAATGTTCAACATGAGCTATGAATGGTGTTTCGCATCCAAACCATAACAGTTGCAATGTTAAGTTTGAGCAACACCTGGAATTATGTATAAACTTTAGGCATATGGAACTCCTTTGAAATCTGACAGATTCACTTATGTTATATATTTCATTTACCTAACATACGTGTTTATATGTATGAATCAGTTAGTGTGTTTCCACTTTCTATGTAGTTACATAGATGATGCTCTGAGAAATGAAAATTAAGTAATTACAAATAGTTATTTTTATAAAGGTATATAGTTTAATCCTTCATACCTCATTTTAAGCCTTGCTATCTCATGTAACTAATAACAACAGATTTTGTTTGGATTTCATAGCCACAGTATTTAGCATGATTTGACACAGGCAAGTTGTTATCAGTCATGTTACAATTCTCTGGCAAGCTGATGTTCACCAAATTATGAGTAAAAGTAGACATGCTTTATTTTGTATTGCACAAACAAAGCAATAATGATTTTAATTTACATTGTATACAACGAGATAAAAATTTATGGTGGTATAAATGAAGCTGTTTCTCTTTTAAAAAATATTTTTTGTACTAAAATAAAAAATGTATGTGTGGTCACATACTTTTCTGGCAATGAAATATTTTCCTGTCTTTTAAATGAAAACATTTCATATATATATACACATTTTGTTTCCCCTTCCTCAATTCCTCCCACATCCTCCCTACTTCTTCATCTATCTAAAGCCACAGCTTTTTTCTCTCTTAGTAAAAGGTTTAATTTATTTTAAGTACTTATATGTGTATATGCACATGGGTGAAGCCTGAAAAGGCCAGAAGAGGGTATTGGATCCCCCTCTGCTGGTTATAGGCAGTTGTAATCCATTTGGGTTTGGGTACTGAGAACTGAAGCTCTGAAAATTGGTCCTCCCCAAGGGCAGAACATTCTCTAACCACTAAACTATTCTCTCTCTCTCTCTCTCTCTCTCTCTCTCTCTCTCTCTCTCTCTCTCTCTCTCTCTCTCTCTCTCTCTCTCTCTCTCTCTCCCTTCCCCTCCACCTCCCTTTTCCCCTCTCTTTCTGAAGTAGAATTTATGCTTTTAAATGACATGACAGTCAAAAAATTGATAGAAGCACACAGTAGCTATGGATACATGGGAAGGCATGTTTCCAGGTAGGCAAGTGCTTGCACACATAGGAGGGAAAGCTTTGTAAAACGCACATGTCCCAAGAAGCTCTCATTTATATTCATGGCCTCTATCTTCATTTTTTGTTGTTCCATATACATACACACATGCATACATACATTCATACTTATATGTTTTATATAACAGTTTAATACATATATATTACAAGATATACCCTTTCCAATCTGTGTAGTGTTACATGTTTGTATGTTTTCAAGGCTGATCATTTGCTATTGGATAACCATTTTGAGTGTCCTTTCCTAGAGAAGGCTACTTCTTCTGCTGTCAAGATTTCTTAGTTGCCTATAGCTCTTTGTGTAGGGTTCAGGCCTGATGATCATGATTACATCAGTTTTCAGGAAGACATTGACTCCTCAAGACCAGGTTTTGCTTTCCTTGGCATTTACTATGACACTGTATACAGGAAAATATAAAAACAAGTTTACTTCCACTGCCATGACTTTTTTTGACATGTATTTCATGGGCATGTCATATAGTTACTAGAAACTTTTTCTGTCTGAACCAAATACAAACCTAAGATTTAAAGTTAAATGCTATTTTTTTAAACAGGTAGAAGTAGCTGGTTCTTTGACACCTTCCCTTGTGCTTGCTTGATAGCCTAATCTTTATTCTCTGGAAATTTCTACACAGGGTCCAAGAAGAGACTGCTAGAAAAAAATGTATTCAAGTGAGAAAAACATTCTATTCTTGATGCTGCTCTCAGAGCTGTCCATTCTGGAATGCCCCAGGACTGAATCCTCTTCAATGTGGCAAAGAATCTCAGATTCATTTTCCACACCAGAAACAACCAAAGGGAGAAAATTCCCAAAATAGCAATGCCTTAAAAAAAAAATAGCAATGCCTTGAAACTGAGCTATGCTTCTCCTGCCACATCTATTCTACTGTAAGCTTGGTTCTATAGAACTGTAACTTAGGCCCTATTAAATGCATTTTGTTTGATTTGACACAATGTTGAAATGAAAAGAGAAATCGAGGAGTGAAAGAGAGCTTTCATCTTTGCAGTCCTTTTTGGCCTAAGGGCATCAGTGTAAGTAGCAGTGTATGACATAGTGAGATTGACTGCCACAGGCAACTGGGCTGAAATTCAGCATGCACCTCATGGTCCAACAGGTTTTCAGACTCTTCTTCAAACGAGCAGATGATTACCAGTGAACCAAAGACCATTGCAAATAGATGTATGAGTGAGAAAGAAAAGAGAAGAATGCGATAGAAGTTCAAGTTTGCTGAATGTTGCCTATGCTCTAACATGCATACTGAAGGATACAGATATGTATTACGTACTGTTAACGCTCTACTGTGGGGAGTGTGTGCTCGGTTTCCTCTCTCACCTTTTCAAAATGCAGTGGTTTCTTCTCACAGCTACAGAAATTCCTTGAAATGTGGGCTGACCTAGAAGACAAAGGCTTACTGACACCATCCTAACAGGGGTTTTGAACTGTTTAACGTCTATCTCATGGGTATCATTGAGAAATCCTGTGTTTTTCAAATGCACCTAACAATTACAGTTCTAGTTCTGATAGCTCTCATGTTATAGAATAGAATGTGTTCTTATTATGTTTATATTTTCCTGGAGGAACACGAACAAGAAGAAAAGATCCTTGTTTAAGGAAACATCAGCCATGGGGACAATGCTAAATACTACCACTGTCAACAATGAAAATAACAATAAATTATTAATAATATCTTATTCAGGACTCAAAGGCCTAGCTTTAGAAATTCAAAGTTTGATTTTTTTCTCCAATTATTTATGTATTTATGTATTTATTTTTGTGTTAGGCTCCTGTCTGCAAGCCTAGCCTAACACTAGGAATAGTGTCACGGTTTGTTGCACGACTGTGGGATGGATCCCAAGTCGGATCGGTCACTGGACGCCTTTCCTTCAGTCTCTGATCCATTTTTGTCCCTGCATTTATTTTAGACAGGAACAATTCTGGGTCAAGTATTTTGACGGTGGGTTGCTAACCCTGTTCCTCCACGTGGGGCCCTTGAGGTGGTCTCTTCAGGTTTCTCCTCACAGTTGGACCTTTCAGCTAAAGTCACCCCCATTGAGTCCTGGGGATTACAAATAAGACTGCTATGAACATAATGGAGCAAGTGTCCTTGTGGTATGGCGAAACATCTTTGGGTATACGACCAGGAATGGTTTAGCTGGGTCTTCAAGTAGAACTAATTTCCAGTTTTCTGAGGAACCCTCAGATCGATTTCCAGGGTGGTTGTACAAGTTTGAAATCCAACCAGCAATGGAGAAGTGTTCCCCGTTATCCATATACTTGCCAGCATGCGCTGTTGCTTGGCTTTTTTATCTCAACCATCCTGACTGGTATAAGGTGGAAGCTCAGAATCATTTTAATTTGCATTTCCCTAATGACTAGGGATGTTGAACTTTTCTTTAAGTGCTTCTCAGCCATTTGAGATTACTCTGTTGAGAATTCTCTGTTTGGCTCTGTACCTCATTTTTAATTGGTTATTTGGTATTTTGTGGTCTAATGTCTTGAGTTATTTATGTATTTTGCATATTAGCCCTCTATTAGATGTAGAGTCAGTGTTGATCTTTTCCCAATCTATAGCCTACCATCTTGTCCTATTGACAATGTCCTTTAGCTTACAGAATCTTTTCAGTTTCAAGAGGTTCCATTTGTCTATTGTTGATCTTCGAGCCTGAGCTCTATTATGTGTAGGAATTTTTCTCTTGTGCCGATGAGTTCAAAGCTATTTCCCACTTTCTTTATTTAATTCAGTGTATCCAGTTTTATGTTGAAGTCCTTGATCCACTTGGACTTGAGCTATGTGCAGGGTGGTAAATATTAATCAGTTTCCATGCTTTTACATGCAGACTGTCAGTTAAACCAGCACCATTGAAGATGCTTTCTTTTTTCCATGTATGTTTTCAGCTCTTTTTTTTCAAAAATTAATTGCCTGTAGTGGTGTAGGCTTATTTCTGGGTGCTCAGTTCTATTCCATTGATCAACCTGCCTGTCTCTGTACAAATAGCATGCTCTTTTTATCATTATTGCTCTTTAGTACAGCTTGAGATCAGTGTTGGTGATTCATCAAGATGTTATTTAATTGTTCAGAATTGTTTTGGCTATCCTGGGTATTTTGCTTTTCCATATGAAGTTAAGAATTCCTCTTTCGTGTCTACAAATAATTGTGTTGTAATTTTGATGAAGACTACATTGAATCTGTAGATAGCTTTTGTAAGATGATCATTTACTTGTTTATTTATTTATTCTTTATTTATTTCTTCTTTTATAAACAGGTGTTCTATATCCATGTACATATGCATGCCAGAAAAGGGCATCAGACCACATTACAGATGACTGTGAGCCACCACATGTTTGTGAGGAATTGAACTCAGGACCTCTGGAATAGCAGCCAACGCTCTTAACTCCTATAACTCCTATAGGGGCTTAATCTCTCCAACCCCTATAATGTTGAATTCTAACTTCATATTTCTTTTAAAAATGTTTTATTATTTTAACAAATAATGGAAAAATAATGCTTTTATGTTGACATCTTGGAGGACATCGGAAGACAAAAGGAAGTACAGCTTTTTATTTTGATGCTATGGATCCAATGTCAAGATCACAATGTGTGAGCCTGCGGAGGTTCAAAAGTGAAGAGCACCAGAAGATCTAGGTTCAGTTTCTAGCAACCATTTGACAGCTCACAACCATCTGTAACTCTAGTCCCAGGGATCTCACATCTTATTCTGGCTTTGCTAAACACCAGTCATGGACATAGTGCACATAAATAGAGGCAGGCAAAACACTTATTAAACATAAATAAATATATCCTTCAAAAAATAACAAATTTGTGGTAGTAGAAACAGACAGAGACTATCTGTAAAAATATGTTATAAAACTCTTACTGAAGATTCTTCTATAATATATGCATTGTCTTCAGGCGAATAGAATCAACCTCCATCCACAATGTACTATCAAAGGTATTAGGATTAAGGCACACACAGATTCTCTTTTTTACGATAACTTTGCTACCTCATTTAATGCCCACACAATGTGCCTGAACTACATGGGTTATTTATTCCCAATTTACTGTGAGGCATCACATTCCAGGCTGAATCTTTGCTTGAATGTTTCACTGTGTGTAAAATACCGAAGTGAATGTGATTTAAATGGAGTGTGGGTTTGAAGATGGGAGGTACTGCTCTTCAAAATCATGTGGAAGTAATAAACAAGGTTACAAAGTGAATAAATTTAAGCAACCCTTAGGCAAAATAGCAGGACTGGAAAATTATAGGTTTTATTGCTGTGTCTGTGTGCCCCACAGCATGTGTGCATACACACACAGAGACAGGTAGGCAGAAATGTAATGACCAGGAAATTTCAATGCAAATGTACATATATCTTTAAGTTGGCCTAATAATTATGGTTTTACACTTGTACAATCATGTAAAAATTTTACATAGTTTCCTGTCATCTGTCCTCCAGTTCTATAATTATGTTTGTGATTGCTCTATTGACTTACTCTGTCCAAGAGGAAGAAAATGAATATTTCCCAACCCTATGCACATTCACACCAGGGATGTTGCTGGCATAAGGTCAAATATCTCAAAATTAACTTGGCTGGAGAAGTTAGAGTAGTTATGAATAATTAAAGGGAGTGATGTATTGTGTAAGTATCCAAAATTATATAGTTGGTCCCTTCCTCTTATACCTCTACCTGTCAGCCCATCATGTCAAATCATACCTGTGCCTTCAATTGCTTTCAAGTGTTTTCTGAAAATGTAATCCAGTCTCCAAACAGAAAAGTTAAATCCTTTATTTTGTTTCTTGAGTATTAGCTTTACTCAGCATTGCAAATACAACCATTTACAAAAAGCCAGTCCTGGGAAATCAACCAGTATTTACTATGATGCTAAGTCATTGTCACTGTGTTGCTTTTCCAAATCTTACTATAAAAACATTTACTGAGAAGAACTGGGGAGTCTTTTAATTCTTTTTGTAGTGGATTTTAACTAAGCATACAGACCTACCAAGAGTGGACACTCAACATTCCTCCATTGTTGGTGAGATTGCAAACTGGTAAGACTACTCTAGAAATTAATCTGGAAGTTCTTCAGAAAATTGGAAATAGATCTTCCTGAAGTCTCAGCTATAAAACTCTTGGGTATATACCCAAAAGATGTCCCACCATGCCACAGGGGCACATGTTTCACTATGTTCATAGCAGCCATATTTGTGATAGCCAGAAGCTGGAAACAAGACAAATGTCCCACAACAGAAGAATGGACACAGAAAATGTTGTTCATTTACATAATGGAATACTACTCAGCTATTAAGAATAAGGACATCCTGAGTTTTGCAGGCAAATGGATGGGACTAGAAAATATCATCTTGAGTGAGGTAACTCAGATCCAAAAGGATATGGATGGTATGTACTCACTAATAAGTGGATATTAGCCAAAAAAGTAGAAAATTCCCAGGATACAATCCACAGAACTCAGGAAGACAAACAAGCAAAAGGACCCAAGTCAGGATGCCTCAATCCCCCTTGGGAGGGAGAAGAAAGCAATCACAGGAGGGTGGAGGGAGGGAGGTACCTGGGTGGGAAAGGCAACAGCGGGGAGAAGAGGAAAACATGATCAGGTATTGAGGGGTGTGAGAACAGAACTGAAGCCCAGAGGGCCAGCAGAAAGAATGGAAACAGGCAACCTTGGGAAGTAGGTTGAGGGGACCAACGAGAAAGTACCAGAGACCTAAAAGGTGAGAGACTCTCAGGACTTAAAGGGAGAAACCTTAGATGAAATGCCCTACATTGGGGAGAGGGAACTTGCAGAGTCTACTACCTCCAGTAAAAAGACAGGGCATCAAGTAGAGGGATGAGGTTGCCATCCTACAGTCAAAGACTCTGACCCAGAATTGTTCTTGTTTGAACTACAGGAACAAAAATGGAGAACAGCCTGAGGAAAAGGAGGTCCATTGACAGGTCTAAATTGAGATCCATCTCAGGGGACGGTCCCAAGGCCTGACACTATTACTGATGCTGTGGTGTGCTTACAAACAGGAGCCTACCATGACTGCCCTACAAAAGACCCAACAGCAACTGGGTGAGATGCAGATATTTACACCCAACCAATGGACAAAACCTGCTGACCCCTTGTGGTTGAATAAGGGAAAAGCTGGAAGAAGCTAAGGAAGAGGTTGACCCCATAGGAAGGCAAGCAGTCTCAACTAACCTGGATCCCTGGGATGCCTCAGACACTGAGCCACCAACCAGGCAGCATGCACCAGTTAATATGAGGCCCCCAAAACATACACAGCAGAGGACTGCCTGGTCTGGACTCAATCTGAGAAGATGCACCTTACCCTCAAGAGACTTGGGTCCCCAGGGAGTGGGGAGGTCTGATGGTGTGAAGTGGTTAGGACATCCTCTCAGAGACTTGGGGTGAGGGTGGGGATTAGAGGGTGGAGGTGTGAGATGTGGAACAGTGGGAGGGTGGACCTGGAGGGAGTTAAAGTCTAGACTGTAAAAAAAATGATTAAATTATAAAAAAGAGTAACAAAAATATTAATAATGGAATTTAAGAGAAATACCAGATAATATTGTCAAAAGTTTATTACATACAGTGTATTGCTTCAAATGTTTTCCATGAGTCTATACATTGAGTCCCCACAAACATTCCTAAGCTAACTTTTAAGATTACCCTAGATTTTGAAGTGTGGTTCAGGAGGCACAAAAAGCTATGGAAGTTATCGTATTATGGAGTAACAAGTGAAAATAGGATAAGAAAATAGGATAATTTGAGGGTGTGTCATGGACATCATTCTCTTGCCTTCCTCCCTGGGCTCTCAAGGAACTATGATAGCAACATGCCTTTCCTGAATTGTAATAGGGGAAGAGGTATGAATTTGAGCAAAGTAATTTGGGAGACTCTGCCAATTCTATTTGTAGTACTCATTTACATTCTATCATTGATCTTCAATATCTACTTGTATAAAGGACTAGATGTTTGTTACAAGTGCTCTTTCCTGTCCTAAAACTGCTTAAAATAATTAAAATAATAACTATACTGAAACCAAAATAAGAACCATTGGTATTTAATGATTTCTACAAGGCAGGTACTCTGTAATTTTTTTCCCTTTTGACCTATGCCTAATTCAATTTTTTTTCTAAATATCAATCACATTTTATATAAAATTTTATTTTATTGGCATATGTGACGCATACAAAATAATGGGGTTCATTATGACAGCCAGTGCTATAATGTCCAGAGAATTTCTAATGACTGGGATTAATTCAAAATGTTAAATGAGGCACACTTGTTAATAGTGGGACACACGAGGCTGAGGCAGGAGAGTCTAAACTTCCAAGATATCTGGAGGTACAATATGAATCCTTATATATGAGAAAGAAGAGGATGAGTAAGGGCACAAGAGAACCATGTGTATTTCTCTGCTAATTCTAAGAAGCCATTTTTATGCAAATTTCTTACTTTGTTTTATGTTTTCTTGATAAATATTTGTCGAATAGTTATCTGCTTTATACAAGAGAGTCCGTCTTACTTAAAATGTTTTTCATGGAGATTATACATTGCTGTTGAAATGGAATATATGTATTTCTCCTGAGTCAGATAACATGCCGGGAATTAAACTATATAAGTATATAGGTTACTTGCTAGTAATAACTCAAAATATGAAGGTCAAAATTTATTCTTTTTCCTTTTTCTTTTTTTCTCTATGTTTTTATTACCATTGTGATACTATGTCAGGATAAAAGGAACCTAGGCCTAATGTTTTCCCCAATATATTTCAGTCAGTAAGAGAATATAATCCTATATTACTTATGTATAGGGAAATTGTAATTAATAATAGGTACATGTAATAATGCATTTAACTTTTATAAAGAATAAATGCAAAAGCAACTAAATGCAGAATGACTTGAATGTTTCATTTTCACATTATGTGCTCAGTAATAGAATAAGCAGCTATCAAGAAATTATGGAATCAGATAATAAACCTGATTTTCTCTTCTGGATTTAATAGTTGATATCTGATTAGCCCTTTGTTCTTTCTTTTGTCTTCTCACAGTTTCTGTCCAGTGCCCACTGTCCTCATCTGGTGGCACAATCATGCCTATTATATTTCCTTGAAATAATTTATTTTTGCTTTAATTACTGTCAAACAAAATATACCAAATGAGTCTTTGAGAACTGCTTAGTTGGACATTATTAGTACTTGGTTTGGAAATAGTTTCACATGTTTTTATTTATTTGCATGTGTGTAATAAAGTTTATTTTTAAAAGAAACCCATAAAACACAAGGTGGTTTTTTTTTGTTGTTGGTGATGTAGATATTGCTTTTGTTGTTTTTAATTGGAAAACGGGAAGCCAATGAGATTTGCTCAATGGTAATTTGCTTTGGCCATTTTAGGAATCTTTCCTCTGCCTTATAAAAGGTTCTCTGAGTGATGGTAATGCATGCCCTTAATCACAGCACTAAGGAGACAGAGGCAAGTGGATCTCTGTCTTCAAGACAAGCCTAGTCTACAGAGCAAGTTTTAGGAAGACATACTGCCTGGTTTTGAGAGTCAACATGACACAAGCTGGAGTTATCACAGAAAAGGGAGCCTCCCTTGACGAAATGCCTCCCTGAGATCCAGCTGTAAGGTATTTTCTCAATTAGTGATCAAGGTGGGAGGGCCCTTTGTGGGTGGTGCCATCCCTGGGCTGGTAGTCTTGGGTTCTAAAGGAAAGCAAGCTGACCAAGCCAGGGGAACCAAGTCAGTAAGGAACAACCCTCCATGGCCTCTGCATCAGCTCCTGTTTCCTGACCTGCTTAGTTCCAGTCCTGACTTCCTTTGGTGATGAACACAATGCGGAAGTGCAAGCTGAATAAACCCTTTCCTCCCCAAATTGCTTCTTGGTCATGATGTTTTTTTCCAGGAATAGAAATCTTGACTAAGACAGAGGACAGCTACGGCTACACAGAAAAAAAAAATTCTATCTGTAGGAGAAAATTGTCTGATACAGTTGTAGAACACAGTGTAATAGTATCTTTTCACAGTCCCTCTATCATTTCTGAAGCTGCACTAGCTAGGTATTCCTTCCCCCAGGATTGTGGCTGAGAACAATCTTTTACAGGTTGCACCTCATTAAAGTAAAAAAAAAAAAAAACTAGCTAAATCATCCTTTTATAGTTAAAAATAACACACCATTCCTTCGACTCCCATACCATACTTAGGCAAAGAGAGAATTGGATTATTTGATATAAAAAGAGCATTTGGGTGTGGAAACAATTTGGGAGTTAGGAGACTGAGAAATAGGAAACCACAAGGGTCAATATTAAGGCTAATGTTTTCCCACTTTATATGTTAATGGCCTGGAAGAAGGAACACCACCTCCCAAAGTTCCAAGAATAGCTGAGAGAGCAAAGAGGAGGTGAGAGGTATAGATGACAGCGCGAGCAGCACACATAGGGAGAGCAAGCAATTCTGAAGCGGGTAGGCATAAAGCCTCAGCTTTGCCATTTAATATAAAGGACTGCAAATAATGAGTCCAGAGACGGAAACCAGGTAAGTTAATAAACACTGTAATAGAGGCGTGCTACAGCACTCCAGTGGGTGGCAACCTGGAGCAGGCTGACCCTGAAGAGCTGGGATGAGTTTGCATTAAACCTTAGGGTTCCAATCAAATCAAATTAACAGAAAGCCGCAATGGTATCTAGAGAGAATGCCGGTCATAAAGCTCTAAGTGACATGGCTAATTCATCAAAGTGTAAATGCCTGGCTTCAAAGTTAGACCAGGGCAAGGGAATCCCATTCCTCACAGTAACTTCTCTGTCCAATCTTTCTTGAATCTACAGAAGAGAAGACAAATTACCTGCCACCTAGGATGGAGGATTGAAGTTGTTTGTATTTTTCCATATTATTGTATTGTTGAAGACCAGGAAGTGGCAGTTAAATGAGAAAACTTTGTGATATCCCGCACAAAGGGGTAATGACTTATTGCAGGACTCAAAATCTTTCAGCATGATTAGGAAACGCCTCAGATTCCGTTGAAGTTCAGGAGTCGATTTGAAGACACTATATTTCTAATACTGTCCATGTCACAATGTCTCAATTGAAATAGTGAAATATTAGTTCCCTAGTAAATTTCTTTCCTACTGCCCAGGAACATCTAAATAGAAAATCTACATATTTTGTTCCCTTAAAAATAACAAAGTCAGATTTCCTTTCCCCTTGCATATTTTTAAATTTAAGGCTGTAGAATTATAATATGTGCATGTTGATGCAAGACAAACAAATATGTTATGGGTTTTTTTCTACAAATATCCCAAATAATGTCAACTTTATACTGGTCAGAAACTATGTTAGACAATGACTGACTCTGTACACAGAAACCTACTTTATTCTGGTGCACTATTTTTTTATGAGTCCACTCCTCCTTCCCATTTTTACTGGGGGTTCATTTAAATAAATGCCAGGAAATGTTTTAATTCATGAAAAATAATGTTTTTTTTTTGTTTCAAAATTTAATTAAAAGAGAAGTGTTGAACCTTTCTTGCCTTTGAAATTAATCCATGCTATTAGAGAATGAGTTGCAAAATGAAAAGCCCAGTTGGGGACTGAGTTAGAATCTCCTTCATCAGGGACAAGGTTAAAAGGCAATCCTCCTTAGTGTTGTTTGCACATTTGGTTTTATTTGATTGTTTGTTTGTTTGTCTTCCTCCCAGATTTACAAAGGTAGAACTGTTCTATTATACTTACTCAGTTCTCTCAAGAGCCGCACAAGGGGTTTACCGAAGACAGATTTTATGCAAATGACTTCCTCAAGCTAAGAACCTAATAATTGTTAAATATACATTGTTAGACATTGTGAAACACTATGTTCTAATGAAAGTACCACTGATGTTCAAAAATAGAAAAATTTGTCTGCCCTTTGTGAAAGTAGGTGGTACAGTAGGGCTAATTAACACTGAGTCTAAATATTTCTGTTAAATACAGTAAAACAGTCTGGGAAGGAAGTTGTCCTATACTCCCCCTTGGTGAGCTTCATTAGAATAGGGGGATCAAGACCATGATTGGGCCTCAGGGTGGGAGGGAGAATATTGGATAATAGAATACCAAAAAAAAAAAAAAAAAAAAAAAAAAAAAAAAAAAAAAAAAAAAAAAAAAAAAAGAATGGAGAGAGTTCTGTTACAAATCTGGAGAATAAACTTATTAAATGTGAAAACAAGGAGGTAGTGAGGAAAAAGATAACAACTTACCATGAAGATGAAGAAAGAGAAGGCAGTGGGAGACCAGAGGAGCCTCTGCAGACAGCAATCTACAGAGCACTCTGCCGGCAAAAATTCTCTCTTGAGGATTCTTCAGATCAGTCCCCAGATGAAAGAAGGAGAGGGAGAGAAATATGACTTTTTTATAACGTTTTTATGGATCTTAGGAAGTTTAACATCACGGTTTAGTTCAACATGGAATACATTACAAAGACCATGGAGAAACTAGATCTTAAGCTGAGAGCTATCAATTCACAACACAGACTATTCTTAACTCTCTGTCCCTGAGAGATATACAGGAAGGTAGAGACTGATTCAGGTTTTAAATATAGTTTGTCCTGAGGGTGCAGGCATATGTTTTAAATCGTTTGAGATTTAATTATTTACAAAGAAGTCCATTGTAAGTATAAAAGAAATCATGCATTTGAAAGTAGGCTCCTTTTCTCCAGTCAGGATTATTTTGGTAGATTGCTTATAACAACTTCATGAATGTAAGGCAGTTTATGTCTTATGAGTAGATAAGCATCTCCGTCCCTAACAGTCTCACATACCAAGAGTTAAAACTCTCTGTCAGCAACAAGACCAAGAATTCAAACCAAAAACTAAACACTTAATTTAACGCGATTCGTATTTCTGGTATAATCCAAGAACTACCCCTGTTATCCAGCATAAAATTCCAAATAAAAAATGTTTTAAAATGGTTAATCAACTCAGTTTCCCATTGAAATCAGAGTATCTTACCCTCTTTAACAGGCTATTCTTATTTCTTTGTAAATAAGGAGTGTTAGTAGATGATAAAATTTTAGATATATGAATATTGACTGAACCTGAGGTCTTTCAAGCACTGATATTCTGTACCACAAATTGTTGAACTTAGTAAACAATTGTGCCAACATCCAACTGCGGCTCATTTGTGTCTACATTCTGACACAATGTATGTTAGAAGTAATGAAAACTTTCCTTAGTCTGAAATTTTTGAATCATTCTGTGGCTTTATCTAGCCCCCTTTCCTTTCCTGAAGCATTTATACTATATACAGTTTATTAAATATGCAATGACCTACAGATATCTGGAATTTTGAAATGGAAGAGCAGTACATGCAATGTTTACAGCTTGGGTGATTAGAAACAAACATGTATGATAGCCAGTCTAGAGTATCCCGGGATACATATTTCATTACAGTGTAGATTAAGAGACATTCATCTCATCATGTAGCCTGCATTGTCTTTAGTATAGTATCCATGGCTGGAGATAGAGCTCAGTGATTATCAGGGCTTGCAGCTCTAATGAAGGATCAGAGTTCAATTCCCAGCACCTGTGTCAAACAACTCACAAGTGAATCTGAAGTTTTCCCCAGCCTCTATATGTACCGATACAGATGAAGCATGCATGTGCACCTGTTCATATACACATACATATACACAAATAAAAATAAAAGCAAAGCTTTGAAAAATTTAATGTTCTATGCAAAGGCAGTACCTTAGGAGACACGCATTTATAAAGTGGAATGCTAATAAGTTACTGAGGAAAAATGAAAGTTTTAAAAGAATTAAGCCATTTATTTTCAAGGCAATTTAGTAGATAATTGCTAAATACCTACTAGTTAAAGTGACTCTGAATAATACTTAATACCATTTAATAAAAGCTCATATTAATTAAAGAAATTATGCAAATCAGGTACTGCTAGAACCATGCTATATGCTCTGATTCAAGTGTGAATAATTTAAGCATTTGTGTTATGCTGCTTTAATGTGTAGATTTTATAATCTATTACTTAAAGTGTAACATTTCAGAGTCAGACTGATGTGGGCTTAGTTTCCAGTTCAGCTATATGCTACTGTTGCGTGAGACTTTTCCCACATAGATGTGAAGAGCCTCTGTTTACCCTAGAGGACAGAGTCATTCTATCCGAAGTCTAACTTGGCTAATGAGTTTATTGGGGTTACTTATAGGGATAAGAATTTTTCAAAAAACCCATGTTGGCATGGGTGATGATGCATGAAGCTGACTTCCTTGGATCCTGCAGATAGCTCTGCAAATAGAAGACTCTCTTCTACTAAAAAGGTCCTTAGTACTTATGTAATACTAGGAACTGAAGGGCTCTAAGTAGGGGTTTGGAGGACTTTGTGAGACTTTAGTTGTTTTCCTCCTAAGTCTTAAGAATGCTTCCTTTGATAGCATGTTGTAATTCAAAGGAATTCCTTCTAATGAATCTTAGTTCTTTTGTGTTCTTCGGTCTCTTCCTAAATTAAAAATAGATTTATTTTCTTATATAATACTTGATGTTTAAAATTTCCCATCCTTCTATGCCTCCCAGCTCCTCGTTACCTCCCCTCCCACGGAGACCCACTCCTTTTCCTTCTCTCCTTAGTAAAGAAACTAAATTTTAAGAGATAATAACATAGTATAATAAATACAGTGTATAATATAAGATAAAACAAAAACAAAGGCATCATTTTAGGACAAAATGAAAAAAAATAAGGAAAAGAGCCCCAAAAGGCATAAGAAACAGTTATGGGTGCAGAGTTCCATTTCCACCTCTACCTGGGTCATGTGACTTTCTTTGACTAATTAGACATAAGGATATTTTATATAGACAACCTTTGAAATGTCTACATTTATTACATTTGCTCTATCTGCTGATTTGAAAAGCTAACTCTTTAATGAGTGTGTATGTTCCATCAGTTGTAAGGTCAAAGAAAGACTTTGCAAGTCTGGCCAGCATATGCTACAGAGTAAAATGCTTTCTCAAAATCAAGAACATCTCAGCTGTCTTGTGATAATGCAAACATAGTACTTGAGTGAGACATAGTTTTGGCAAGCTCTGTCACCAAAAATTGGCATCTGAATGAGACTATCTCAGATCATTTAACCTAACTAACTAGACGGTAGTCAAATGTGTGAAAAAAAAAACACAGTCCAGGTATAGAATCAAAAGTTTTATTGCTTCACATTTAATCATTAAGGACATGGTTTGTCCTTTGAGTATATGCCCAAGAGAGGTATAGCTGGGTCTTGAGGTAGATCAATGCCAAATTTTGTTTTTAGGAATATCATATTATTTCCATGATGGCTGTACAAGTTTGCATTCCCACCATCAGTAAAGGACTGATTCCATTGTTCCACACCATTGCCTTCTCTAAAGAGAAAATAGAGGGGGAGTACATTTTGGGGACAGGGGAGGTGGAAGATAGCAGAGAAGAGTGGAGAAAGAGGTAACTGTGGTCAGGATATATTATATAAGATAAGAAATTATTTTCAATTAGAAAAAGGAGAAAAAAAGAAAGACATTGTTACATTAAACCACTAGCTTTTATGATGACTACTATGTAGAGACAAAAGGAGCACATTCTTCAGTAAACGAGTATGAGTTTTTCTACAGGAAAAACAGTCTAACAATTCACTAGATTCTGTTTATCCTCTTTCCCTACCATTTTCTGTCCCAGGTAGTTTCATATCACACTTTGTATCAGTTCTTTAAATTTGCATAAGAACTCCTATAGTACCCTCATCCTCTGACCTGCTCCGAACTCCTTTGCTGATTCTTCACTTGATTCTTCACTTGATTTCTCCTTCCTTCTCATTCCACTCACGATTCTTCATGATTATCTGCCTTCACTGAACATGAGTATACCAGCTCATTCAAACTTCTTGTCTGTTCATCTCACTGAAGTTGTCATTTATGTGTATTTTACCACATGTTCCTTCTGTTGATGGGTTATAATTTCCTGTTCTGTAGGTTTTGGCTGCTCAGCAATATTGGACACAGTAAATTTATGGTTTTGAGTGTCTGAGTTTTTAGAATTATTTGATCTTGTACTTACTTTATTTACATTGGTTTGGTCTCTCACAACTTTAATTGATTATTGATTTTTAAAAATAGAAATGTCATAATTTGCAGGGTTTTTAAGGTGATGTTTCAATACATGTATAAAAAGTGAGGAAAAATATGCCTTTCCAGGTTAGGTTAGTCCAGTTTTCTTGGCTGTAGAGTCTCTAATTTTATAAAGAAAATAATAAAGTTTATATCAAGGACATATTTCAAGGATAATATACAATGATATATGTATATGTGTCAATCACAGAACCAGGTACATACAAATAATCACTAAAATTGACTTCTCATATTTTATCCTTTGTTGTAGCTACCTTCGACAGAAAATCTTGTCTTTGACCATATTTTTGAAAAAGTTAACAGAAAGGTAATTTCTATGCAAATGTTGATGAAATTTGCCTAGTATAACATAATTCTCCACTGGCTTGCATGGGAGAAGCTGCAGAATAGGAATGTAGATGTAATTACCCTGGTCATCCAGGGGATTGTTTGCTCCAGGATTTACAGCTCCACAGAGCATGACATTTCTAGAACTCTAAAGAAGTGAACTGAAGCAAATTAAATAGGCTCAAGGTTGTTTAAGGAGTTGTAGCCCAGGTATCCATGGAAGAAACTAAGGGAGTTAATTAGAAAACCATTATCACTGAGAACTTAGTGTATAAGTACATGGATTAATTCCCAAGACCTTTCTTATACTGATACCATAGCAGATTTGAGGATGTGAGTACTTCCCAACTCATTGTTATCCATCATTCCTGTTTTCCTGGCATCTCTTGGGCTCCAAGGAAGGATAATTGTCTTACAATTTCAGTAGGTAACTCAACATATTTGGTGATCACCATTTACAGTTCTGCTTGTTTCTTAAACTTGACTGAGAATTGCCAAATACAAAAACAAAAAACAAAAAACAAAACAAAACAAATGGGCACCACGTCTTTCTGCTTTCAGCAAATATTTGATTGACATATACCACGGCACACACAGCATTTTCTGTACTAAAATTTGAACACAGAACAAAACATGAGTCTTATGCCTGATGTGGTAGTTTAAATAGATTATACCCCTGTAGATTCATGTGTTTGAATGTTCAGCCATAGAGAATGACAATACTAGAAAGTATGGCCTTGTTGGAGGAGGTGGGGGCTTGTTGAAGAAAGTGTGTCACCTTGTTGGCAGGCTTTGAAGTTTCAGAAGATGAAGCTCTACAGAGTGTGATATGAGCACCTTCTCCTAGCTTTGGAATACAGCCTCCTCCTGGCTGCCTGAGGATCAAGATGTAGAATTCTTGCCTCCTCTAGCACCAAATCTGTCTGCATGATGACATACTTTCCACCAGGATGATAATTGACTAAAACTCTGAAATTGTAAGCAAGCCCTAATTCAATATTTGCCTTTGAAATATTTATCTTGGTCATGTTGTCCCTTTGCAGCAATGGAACCCTAAGTACAATAATCTTTTTCAATCAGTTGTTATGCCCATAAGAATAAATAATGACATTTTCAATGATAAGAGTTTTTTCACATAATATAATAAGATTATACAGAAAGGATATTATTACACAGGTAATTAAGAGAAACTCTTAAGGAATACAAATGAAGAAATTCTTACAGTGTATTTAATGAAAATAGAAAAAGTCTTATGCCAGGCAGAAAGTATTGTGTGAATCCAGTAGTAGCATAGAGTGTGTGGACAAGGAAAAGGTGGTTGTTACTAAGGCTGATGTAAATGTGGTCCACCTTAGGAAATTGCCAACCAGACATATTTCATAAGGAAATGAAGTGGCTTATTCCAGGATTGGTTACATTTAATTGAGTTATTGACCAAATCGGCCCTTTAGGAACTCCTAAACAACCCAACATCTATTGATTGATCTCCACAAACTGATGGTAAAGCCCTATTACTGAAGACAACACTTATACAACTCATTAAACACAGAGAAGTCTAGCTAGTGCTGATTATTATTGTAGTATTGAAGGCAGTCTGAACACCACCAAAAGAGATAGGTAAACACTAACAAAGCTTTAAACTTTTAGATTACAATGGTAACCTGCCTATAAGACATAGTCATGCACTGCTGGCACATAGCTTGTGGAAGGAACCAACCAACAACTGGTTGAATTTAAGGCCCAGGCTACAATTTGGAATTCATCCCTGACACTGCTAAGATAGCCAAGAATCTGAGGCTAGATAGGCCAAAGATCTAGAGAAAAAAGCAAATACTACAATTCCAATAAAGAAATATACCTATAAATGACTCCTAATGACATGTTGCTATATCCATTGACCATTGCTTCACTCAGCCTTCATTAATGAAGTTTCCTTCTACAATATATGGGAAGAAATATAGATATCCACAACTAGACAATATGCAGAAAGCAAGAGACCTTGGAACATCCAAATTGAATTGGGATGTGTCTATCAAATGCTTCCCCTTACGGGTAAAGTTACCCTACAGAAGAGGGGACAGAAATATTGTAAGAGACAGAGCATATAGAGGGATACCAAGTAAACACAGCACAACTAATGCACATATGAACTCACAGAGCCTGTGTCAGCATGCAAAGGGCCTGCATAGGCCAAGCCAGATGCAGTCTCAGGGCTGAGAAGGGAAGTGGGCACAAGCTCACATCCCTAACCCAGAAGGCTATCTATAACTAATAGCTTCTTGCACATGAAAGGATGCTTTTCTTCAATGAATACTCACTGGGTAAGCAAACTAAAGACTCAGCAGGAGAGAGCCAACACCAAACTAAGTCAATGACATCTTTAGAAGTGCTTTGTCTCACAAACATGTATACAGAGTTTGATTATTTTTTTCCTTACAGGTCCTTTATGCATATACTATAATTCCCTGATTGGGGTTTTTATGATACTTTTCTGTATGCAAACATGTGTGTCTCTTCATGCAAACATGTGTGTCTCTTCATGCAAACATGTGTGTCTCTTCATGCAGACATGTGTGTCTCTTCATGCAAACATGTGTGTCTCTTCATGCAAACATGTGTGTCTCTTCATGCAAACATGTGTGTCTCTTCATGCAAACATGCGTGTCTCTTCATGCAAACATGTGTGTCTCTTCATGCAAACATGTGTGTCTCTTCATGCAAACACGTGTGTCTCTTCATGCAAACGCGTGTGTCTCTTCACTTGTGTGTGTTTCCAGAGCTTTGTGTTTGGCTCTTTCCCTGTTTGTTTTGTTTTATTCCAGTTTGTTTTAATTTTTATTTTATCTATTATTATTAATTGTACACTAGAAAAAAAAGACAGAAAGGGTGCGAATTTGGTAGATGGGGAAGTGGAGATCTGGGAAAACCTATGGAAGAGAGAGCAATAATCAACCAGAGAATATATTGCATTTTTAAAGTATCTGTTTTCAATACAAAAAAGAAAGTAGACCCCAGAGAATGAAAAATGTACCTAACATAAGGATCAATTACATTTATTTATAATGGTATTCAATATTTTAATTTTTAATTTACAACACTTGACTAAACTCTTGGGTCTACTTATCTTTGTAGAAATATGGAATGTAGTACATTCCCCTCTGTGGACTCTGACTGATGGAGTAGGTGACTCAGTCTAATCACATTTTTTCCCCAATCAATCATCATATATGAAGCCATAAGCTCTTCCAAATCTGAAATTCTAAAGAATTATATAGCTGAAGAATGACCAAGATGACTCTATAGTTAGAAATGCTCATTGAGACCCAACTGTTAGAAGGAGCAGACTAGCTCCTACAGGTTGCTGGAAACCTCTTGAGTTTTACGTGTACATGTACACAATGTGCTTACCAGTTTTGTGTTAACTTGACACAAGCTATAGTTAGAGAGAAGAGTAATCCTCAATTGACAAAATGCCTCCACATTAAACAGACAAGGCTGTAGACTCTTTTCTTAATTAATGTTTATGTGGGAGGGCCCAGAGCATTGAGGATGGTGCCATCCCTGAGTTTGTGGTCTGGAGATCTATAAGAAAGCAGATAGTAAGCACCATACCTCCATGGCCTCTGCATCACCGCCGGCCTCCAGGTCTCTGCCCTGTTTAACTTTCTTTCCAGACTTCCTTCAAGGAGAGAAAAAAATGACATGGAACAGTACGCTAGAACACCCTCCCTTCTCCTCAAGCTGTTTTTTATCATGGTGTTTCATCACAGTAATAGAAACTAAGACGCATACCCACACAATTAACTGTAATAATAAAATAATAAAGAAAACTTAAAACCCATCATTTCATTGAGAATCTCTAAAGTTTAAGTAGTGATCTTCATAAGAACATGCTAACTCTTGATCAGGTAATCTATGTTTTACTACAGCCAGACATTGTGCTAATGGAGTATGTAGTGAATTCTTTGAATTCATTAATCCTAGTTGGTCAATTTACTTTTTTTTTTTTACATTCATTTTAGAGATGAGAGTAGCCTAGCACCATAACTCAATTTGTGGATTGTTTGTTAGCTTGCATGAAGTCCTGGTTTTGATCCCAACACTGCAAAAATTGGTTGTCTTGGTGAATCCTTGTAATCTTAGCACAGAGGAGAGGAGATAGGAGGATCAGACATTTATGACCACACTCAGCTCCAAAACCAAAGCAATAAACTGGGAGGGAGGAGAGAATAGGAAACCTAGAAACAAATAAACTAACATGTCTTGAGTTCTCATCAGAGCAGGGCTTTGTATCCATCTAGCCTATTAAACCACCCACAATGAGACCTGGCAAGCTCTGTTTCTCAAAGGGCTATATCATGAATGTACCCAATTTTGTCAGCCATATGGTCTCTGTAGCAACTACTTGGCTCAGTTTTATAGCACAGAAGCAACCACTGACAAAATATAAATGAATGGGTCATAATAAAACTTTACCAAAACAGGTAGCAGGCTGTATTTATCCCGTAGATCATATTTTGGTGACACTAAACCAAATTACAATTCTACAGCAACCAGTATCATATTTTCAAGAGTTCAAATCATCTCATATATCTTTATACTATCAATTTAAATCTGTTAAAATTAAATATATACACATACATATATACATATACATATATATATATATATATACATACACATATACACACACATTTGACAAGTTTTTCCATAAATTTATTTTATGCCTCCCACAAATAATTTCCCCTGAGTATTTACCTGTGTATGGATGTTCTAGACACTTTTGCCAATGTTTGCATTTTAAAAAGTTATATCTCATTAAGCACATATAGGCTGAATATGTCTACAAATTATCTATTTACAATATATTTTTGTAATGATTAGGGGTATCAAATGGGTATCCATGAATCTATGATGGTGTGTATATTGTTTTCATATTTTAATTTTGAAATGCATGAAGCTGTTTTAATTTAGAGTCACTGGACTATGCAACCTTTCATCCCTGTTAGAAATCCTGGAGCATTTTTCCAGACTACAAAGAAGAAGAAGATATTAATATCCTCTCTTAAAAAAAAACAGTGGTGTTTTTCTATTTTTTGTATTTTCATTGAAGTTTGAAAACTATTTTTGTATGATTTAAACAAAAGTCATACCCTAAAACAGAATCTTGTTTGCCATTTTTCCTGGAAGGCACTGCTTTTTTTTTTAATCTTAAAATATGTGCATCTATAATTCCAGATGTTATAGCTCTTTTCTGCCTGTAGTTTGGGTTATGTGACTAAAGGGAAGTTTCAAGTGTTGCAATTTCAGACAATCTGTTTTGATTCATTACCGCATAATGGATGGCAGTTGGAGGTTCCACATTGCCAACTCTGCTTCTGCATCCTAATTGTGCTCGATGTTTAGTCTGTAACAGGGCAAAATAAAACCTATCACCAGGACTTTCCCTTCTGGATTACAGAAGGATATAGACATCTTTGATAATAAATTTACTCTGACAGCTGCTAAAAGATTTACCAAGCTTGACAATATAAGCAAATAAATAAATAAATAAATAAAACCCTAGGTTTTATTATTTATCCAAAACATTTATCTTTGGGGGATGCACAAAAAAATATAGAATAGTATATTTAAGTACCCATATAAGAAGGCATTAAGACACCATTTGGACTGTCACTTTCGGGGTCTGTCTTGAAAGGTGCATTGTTAGCAAGCTTCCTGTTTTTCATGAGAAGAATAAATGCCTTGAAAATGTATTAGCTGCGGGAGGAATACAGAGTCCATCTCTGCCAGTTCTCTATAGGGAAAAATGAAAGTTTTCCCATGGAGAAGAACAAAGCAGAAGCAAGCCCTCTGGCAATGGTGTTTAGAGTCAATCTGGTGAGGGTGATGCCATCAGCAAAAGAGAAATGCTAAGCAGCTCTCTGGTGTTCCAAACAGATTAGCTCTCACGGTTACTGGGCAGATGTGAATCTATCCCACTTGCAGTCTTAATGCTTCCCTGGTGTTAACGATGTTCCAAAGGGATCTGGGAATGGAAATAAATAGCTGGCCTGGTAGCTGCCTGGAGCTTCCTTAAGTGCTGGGCCTGCAGGGTATCAATTGTTTATTTGGTGGCTTTAGAGCTAGAGAGCTACATTGATTGGTCTAAACACTGCAGTGTATTACTGTTTCTTATCTCCACCCAAGACTAGTACTTGCCTTGTCTCATTGTGAAGAAGATGACCTACTTTATTAGAGAGAACATAGCTTTGCAGTGCCCTGAAATATGATTGACTGAATGATATTGATTTTTGTCCCCCACTAAACAATGCTTCAGAATTACTTTTGGAGCTGATTCTGTGGAGTCCCTTACTTTGAGGGAATGAGTTGGGAAGAAAGCATTTTAATAAGACAGGCATGATGTTTCAGCTCCTGGTTCATTTAGGAATAACTTCCCACTTATCATCAACGCAGAATTATATTCTCCCTTTCTATTAATTTCTTCCTTTATTTCCCCTTTCATCCTGCCTGTCCTCTCTCCCACTCTTCTTCCTGCTTGTCCTTCCTGTCCTCCTCTGCCATTATTATTGTGTCAATGTCTTAGAAGAGATGCTATATGTGATAAAGTATAATAAAACAACGAATGGAACTCAGGAGCCAGAAAATGGCAAAGAATGATAATGCCAGGAGGTGAAACAGTCTCTCATAGAAGTGGCTATATAAACAAGACAGTATCAACAGCAATATAAATGGACATGATAATGTGGAAGGGAGAAAATTCTGCAGTGTCCCATACCTAGCCAACAAACAAACAAACAAACAAATGACTACTAAGAGGAGAATTAGCTTCTCCTTTAAAAGAGCCTCATTATTGATTGTTCAATGTAGAGTAAGTCAGCTTTGAGAGCCTATATATGCAAACAGTAAAAATGGACTCAGCAGGTTTTATATACATACCCCCACACACATGCACATATACATGCATGCACACATACGTAACAATAATAAAGAAAAAAAGGCTATCAACTTCAGAGTGGGGAAGACATGGGACAGGTTCAAGAGGTTACTGGGAGTGGCTAAAGGGGAGAAATTGATAGAATTATATTTCAATTAAAAACATATTTTAAAAAAGAATATTGAATGCATGTTGCTTTCACTATCAGCCTGCCACACACACCTTTCTACCAAATCTAAGATCAGAATTGATATACCTGATCTTATAGCATTGTTGTATTTACTTTTACATTTCTGTAACAAAAATCTCTTATTTGCACAAGGTCCCCAATGGAGGAGGTAGAGAAAGGACCCAAGGAGCTGAAGGGGTTTGCAACCCCGTAGGAGGAACAACAATATGGACCAACTAATATCCCCAGAGGTCCAGGGACTAAACCACCAACCAAAGAGTACACATGGTGGAACTCATGGCTCCAGCCACATATGTAACAGAGGATGGCCTTGTTGGTCATCAATGGGAAGAAAGGCCCTTGGTCCTGTGAAGGCTCCATGCCTCAGTGTAGGGGAATGCCAGGCCAGGAAGCAGGAGTAGATGGGTTGGTGAGCAGGGGGAAGGGGGAAGGGATAGAGGGTTTTCTGAGGGTAAACCTTGAAGGAGGATAACATTTGAAATGTAAATAAAGAAAACATCTAATGAGAGAGAGAGAGAGAGAGAGAGAGAGAGAGAGAGAGAGAGAGAGACTTAAGAAAGCATCGAGCTGGGCTTAGAGTTTAGTCCATGATGTCTTATCTTCATATGTTTGGGAAGAATATCATGGCAGATAAAAGGTGGTCCTTTCCTTGCAGACAGAAAGCTCAGAGTGACGAAAAATGGCTAGAAATAGTTTTCTGCCATGGGTCCACTACAGGGGACCTACTGCCTCCAGCTGGACTCTGTCTCTGAAAGTTTCTATGACTTCCTATAATATGACCAGCAACTAGGGAGCAAGTCCAAACCATTAGGACGGAGGAGGTGACATTTACATTAAAATCACAATAAAAATATCGCAGGGAGAGGCAATGCTCAGATTCTATGTGTATCTCATTTACATCTTTTTTTCCTCTTTTTCTTTTTATTTATTCCTTTTATTTATTTATGTATGTATTAATTATTTTTGTCTTCTGGAATTTCCATCACTTTTACCATAAAGTTTTCTTTCTGATATTCTTTACTAATTCATTTACTCCTTCTAGCTCAATAGTATAAAACTCAAGAATAATATGTGTGGGTTTTCCAAGCCAAATTAACAATTTTAAAATATATTATGTAAATATCTAGCATACATACTTTTTATTTATTTTGTTTACTTACAGATAAGATAAAGCCTTGATTTTCAAATTTACATAATAAACAAATGATGGAATCCTCCATCGTTTGATAAACATATAGTCCTGTTTCAGATAAAAAAATAAAATCGGGCTGATGAGATGGCTCAGTGGATAAGAGTACTGACTGCTCTTCTAAAGGTCCTGAGTTCAAATCCGAGCAATCACATGGTGGCTCACAACCACCCATAATGAGATCTGATGCCCTCTTCTGGTGTATCTGAAGATAGCTGCAGTGTACTTATTTACAATAATAAATAAATCTTTTAAAAAAAATCTATCTGCTTATTTATAAATTTGTATTTAAGTTTAATAAATTTATGGTTTCAATTTTCCTTGTTTCTCTTTGATATGATCTCTTTGTTATAATTCTGTTTGTATAGAGTTATGATATTAGGGAAGGTAACCAATTTGTGTTTGCCTGGTGCTCATACCTTGTCTCGAAAAAATCTGCTTCTAGAGTGAGATGATTCAGCGGTAAGGTAAGGATGTAAGTTGATCCCCAGCAGCCATGTGTATAAAACCTCAGTGCTGGGGGTCAGCAAAGCCAAGGAGAAAGCATGGGCTTGCTGGTCATCCAGTCTATCAAAAAGCTCATCTGCCAGGTTGATTGATTAACCCTATCTCAAAAGATGGAGTGAAATGGCTGAAGCAAATATCATAAAGTCAGCCTCTAATCTCCACATGCCCCTGCACAGGTGGGCACAGCCCACATACTATACAAACATACAGGCACGGAGCATAGGCACACATACATGTGCACACACAGACAGAGACAGAAAGAGACAGTGACAGAGTGGTAGACAGAGAAAGACAGACAGACAGACACACACACACACACACACACACACACACACACACAATCTGCTTTTGTTATCACTAGTATTTGAAGGGAAAAATGATGTCCTCAGAGCACAAGACTCCTTGAGACACTACTTTTCTTTCCCTGTCTTTTGGAGTGGGAAGAGCCTTCTGGTCTCCTCATATTTATATTTAGGCTGTACAATTTTTAATGAGCTGGCACACCCATTTCAAAGAATACAGGGTTAAACAAAGATTCTATCAGGTTATGGAAAACACAAGTTTTGAATGAAAAATGACCTTTTCTCATAGATACTCTTCTAAGCCTATTAGTTAGTTATGCACCTGTGCTTACAAAATGTCCTGGTTTTATTTAATTTTAAAGTTACACCTATTCTGAAACTCAACAATCTATTGATTTACTATTCACTTCTCCCATTTTCAATCAAAATAATGTGATTCTTCTGTGAAGCATGGTTAGATATGGAAAATCCCCATTTTAATGAGATAACATAATTATTTTCCCAACATTTCACAGCATTTACTGTGGATGTTTGAAAGAATACCAGCAGCACCACCCATCATTACCACATCCCCCATTCCCAGGCTCATATATTTGATTGCTTGGTCCCTAGTTTTTGGAATTGTTTGGAAAAGGTAAGAAAATATATTTTGTTGGAGAAGATGTGTTACTTGGAAGAGATTTTGAGGTTTAAAGTGCCCATATTGTCCCCAGTTGGCTATCTGTGCCTCATGTTTGTGGATACAGATGTAGAGGAAGGTTGGGTGGTACAATCCATTGCCTGCCACTGAAGACTTTATGAAGAGAGACAATATAAAAGACAAAATACTTTATACTGGTATCTACTGCATCATAGCCCAGGGGAAATATATAATGATAATTAAGATAAGCAATACTACTGCTGATATATGAGCTTTAAATTTTGCCTTAGAATGAAATATAATACTCTATGGCTTTAATATAATTGTGTGCAATTAATTGAGTGCCTTCACCGTGTTTGACTGAGGAGAAAGGCAGATGGTAGGTAAGGATTAGCCATTTTCAAAGAAGTTCATGGCCCTTGAAGGGCTGCTTCTTACCATTGCTTTCCAATCTTTTCCATTTGAGCCTCAATTCAGTTAGTAAGGATTTCACATTCTCATCATCTATATGACAGTCATTTAAATGCCAACCTGTATTGATTTATACCATGGTCACCTAGAGTCGAACAAACCTGATAGAGAAAAATTCTCAGCACATAGGTTTAGATGCATTAGCATTTCAGCATCCCTTTCCCTTTCTCTAAAGTGAGATTAATCACTTCTGGTCCTTGGTGCTATTAACAAGGATGAAATGTGAATAAAAAACACAAGAATCCATGTGTACATACAGAAGGAGTTCTTTTGTTGTGTTTCTTTTTTGTTTTGTTTATTTGTTTTATTGTTGTTTTTATGTTGGTATTTTTTTGTTTTTATTTTGTTGGAGTTTGTGTGTGTGTGTGTGTGTGTGTGTGTGTGTGTG
>NW_022196911.1:88187100-88195622 GCF_008632895.1 Mastomys coucha
GTGTGTGTGTGTGTGTGTGTGTGTGTGTGTGTGTGTCAAATGTTTACCTCTAGGGAGAGCAAATTTTATTTATTTGCAGTGAGGTCTTGAATCCAAGCATTTCACATTTCAAGAAGTATAGATGGGTACAATGCTGAAGTTTAATAACCAGTGTCACTATGGAAAAACAACAGCAACTGCTTCAAACTCCACCACGTATGGTCGAGGTTCACAGCAAGACATACTATTGGAGCTGTGCCAGGCCTGTTTCTACTAGAGCAGACTGCAGATTCTAACTCCTGCATCATTTGAGTTGACAATAGATATCAAACATGAACTGTAATGTAAACAAGAGCCAGTGCTTTCTACCTGACTTTCCCAGGGATCTGTGTAGGACTTCTGCTTGAAGGAAACACAATCCTGAGAACGAGGTACATGTAATACCAAAGCACAAATAATAACACAATGCCAGTCCTCTGCTTCTCTTTCTTCCTTGAGGAGGAGAAACTGTGTTCTTTCGTCTTCTTTTTCTTCTTCACTATCGTTTATTCTTGGTGAATTTCATATACATACATGTTTTGGTCAGACACACCCTGTTTGCCTTCTCTTATTCCCCTCTCAATTCATTCGAACCTTCTTCCAAAATACTCTAATATTCCTCTTTTATTGGTTACTTCATTTATTTGCATTTCAAATATTATCCTCCTTCCCAGTTTCCTCTCTGCAAAACCCCTATCCCAGTCTCCCTCCCCCTGCTCGCCCGCCCTCCCACCCATTCTTAGCTCACTGCCCTAGCATCCCTCTATGCTGGGGCATCGAACCTCCACAGGACCAAGGGCCTCCCCTCCAATTGATGCCAGATAAAATAACCCTCTGCTACATATGCAGCTGGAGCCATAAACCAGAGCTATTAAAAACTAAGTGAAACAGATATTATAACAAACTCAGTTGATCTAAAGTCATGAAAAAAAAAATGCAGATCTCTTCTGGTTTCACACCCATGACCTACACTCCTCTCAAAGTTGCTAGTGATCCTAGAACTTCAATATCAAATATTGAAGGTGATTGAAAAAACTGAAGAAGAAAATGGGAAAGTCATTTTACAAAGACAAGAGCCTCTAGGGTTAATTTTGAATGTCTTTTATGAGCCACCCACCTATCTCAAAAATATTAATCTAGAATTGTTTCTGGATGGCCTTTTCTTCAGTCTCTGCTCCACTCTTTGTCCCTTTATTTCCTTTATACATGAACAATTCTCGCTTAATATTTTTGAGATGGGTAGTGGCCCCATCTCTCAATTAGGGGTCATGCCTATCCACTGTATTTGGTCTCTACAAGTTCTATCTCCCCTTTGTTGGGTATTTCAGCTAATGTCATCCCCACTGAGTCCTGGGAACCTCTTGCAACCCTGGCATCTGTGACTTTCTAGTGGCTACACAAAGTTTCCAATTCACCACTGTTACACACCTCCACTCAACTTCCTGACCCTCTGCACTTCTCCCCTGTCTCCTCCACACTTGATCCTGCCTCTCCCTCTTTCCTCTTCCTCTTCTCTCTCTTCCAAATCCCCCCTCCCTCTACCTTCCATAACTATTTTGTTCTTCCTTTTAAGTAAGACTGAAGCATCCACACTTTGGTCTTCCTTCTTCATGGGCTTCATAAGGTTTGTGAGTTGTATCGTGGGTATTCCAAGCTTTTTGCCTAATATCTAGTTATCAGTGAGTACATACTATGTGTATACTTTTGTGATATTTTCACTCATTCAGAATATTTTCTAGTTCCATTTTCCTGCAAATTTCATGAAGTCATTGTTTCTAATAGCTGAGTAGTACTCCGTTGGGTAAATACACCACATTTTCTCTATCCATTCTTCTGTTGAGGAACATCTGAGTTGTTTCCCACTTCTAGACAGTTTTCTGACTGAATTAATTAGGGTCACTTACTTGAGTATGGGGGTGGGGTTATTTATTGGACAGTGGCAATTGATCATTGACTATAACAATGAAGAAAATGACTCCTCTTCTATAGGAAAATCTTAACTGTGACATAATATGTCAAAAAAAAAAACAGTCAAAAGGTTACATGTTTTTATTTTTCCTTCCTCCACTTCTGTGAAATATCTGAACATTATAATAGGCAAATATGGAAAGACATATTTAGAGTGCAGTTGCATGTGATGTACACTGAGCAGGACAATCATAGTAGGTTCACCCTTGGGGTCTATGAGCTCCTCCAGCATGGGATATGAATTAAATCTACATACAGTTTGATGCTTATGTTGTTGTCCATGGATCATGCATTTTTAAAAGAGGAAAAAACTGCTGGATAACACCATAAATACTTGGGCCAGAATTGAATTCATTGGCATATCTTCTCACATTGGGATATGTCTCACAGTTTTTATCTGGTTAAAACTGTCATTAACTTTTCCCTCCCACAAAGCCTATGTGTAGCATGTTTGGGTACTATGAAAGTTAGCTATCAAAGGAAATATTCTTAGTTAGTAACAACTTGGCTTCTCCATATTCTGTGCCCAAAGTGTGTGGTGTCTTCAGCAACAGTGTTATATACTCAAGTTCTGTCAGTCAACCAAGATCAAAGTCATTGTTTTTGAGGCAGTTTTTGAAACACCACTGACCAGCAACTGGAGGAGAAGGATCCAGTTGATAATGTAACAACAGATACTGTAACCCAACTTTTACAAGGTGCTGGAGATATGAATTTGGGTCCTTATGCTTGCTTGCCAGATATTTTACCAGTTGAGGCATCTCATCAGTACCAACATTTTTTAATGAAAATATCACTTCAATAAGGATTGTCATTATATCTGTCACATCATTGCCATATATATGCATATATATTGCAATATATATATATATATACATATATATATATGTGTATATATATATATATACATATATATATATATGTATATATATATATATTGACAAATATAAAAATGCCCAGCAATTTGTATTTGCTGAGTAGATACTTTTATCCTGGAATGACCAAAGCTAGTGAGTTGATGATGTACTGTAAATTTAACATGCAGGAGGCAGAGGCAGAGGACAAGTTTGTGATGTATACCTCAACTATTCGTGAGTTTAAGGCCAGTCTAGGCAACACAATAAGCTCCTAACATAAAATAACCATGAAAACAGGGACAATAATGGAGGTTAGTGAAACAACACTTGCCCAGCAAGCACAGGTCTCTGGGTTCCAAATTTTGTACCTTCAAATAAGGAGAATCAAACCTGAGTGTGAGAATAAATGGTTATTACTATAGAAGCCCTCAAAGCTTAGGATTGGGAATTTACTCAAAGGGAAGAAATAAGTTAGTGCAAGGGAAACACTGATTTAATATATATTTCATTACCTTATATAAAAACAGAAAACATCATGGACTCCTGCATCTGTATTTAAAACTAATGGCAATTCTTCCCACCTCCTTGCCAATGTCTGTGTAGCACTTTCTGGTAACCATGAAATCTACTATGAAATTTAGCCATAAGGAACATCCACAGTCAACACCAACTTAATTTACCCACATTCTATGGGCAAAGTGTGGTAGCTGCAGTAACAGTCTTACTACCAGGCTCTTATTTTGAAAGTGCAGGTATCTGGATTGAGAAGCCTTTCCATTTCATAGGACCCAGGCTTAGTATTCATTTCCTCATCAACATGCATCCTTCACATCATTATAATTAAGGAAAAGCAGATTGAAAAAAAAAGTTTTCCAGACCAGGTATTCAAATAAATTGTCTGTGAGTATAGTATCCAGTTTATTGCATCAAGTCAGTGTAGTGCAATTCTGTATGAACAAAACGTAGATATTTACCAATTAAAACCCATGATGTCACTCTACAGATAAATCTATACTGTGCATCCAATAATTATTCATTGAACATAAAATATATCTAAGAAATTCTTCTGATACTTTTAGGTAATTTATTATGTAATTCTAGCTTTAAAGTAGGAAATAGGAATGTTAATATAGGAAAGACATTCAAATTAATTCTGAACATATAGGTAGACTTTTTTCTGTAATATGGGAAGATTTTTACCCAAGGCAAGCACAATAGAGAAGAAAAACTTTGGTTCTAATATTACCAAGGAAAATCTCATGTATATGTAATCTTATCATCTATGTATAAGAAACAACAAATGGGGAGTCAGAGAATACTGGGTAAGAAATTAAAATTCTCATTAAAAGACAGGATAATGGTAGAGCAGAGATTGAGGAAATATCCAACCAATGACTGCCCCAATTGTAGACCTGTCCCATGGACAAGAGCCAACTCCTGACACTATTATTGATATTACGCTACAGATGCAGAAAGAAGCCTAGCATAACTCTCTTCTGATCTTCATCCAGGAGCTGATGGAAACAGATGCAGATACCCACAGCCAACAAGAGGCAGAGCTCAGGAAGTCTTGTGGAAGAGTGGGAATGTGGAGAATTAAGGGAGCCAGAGGGATAAAGGACAGTCCAAGAAGACCTATAGTGTCAACTAACCTGGACCCTTTGGGACTCACAGAGACTGAATCACCAACCAAAGAACGTGCATGGGATGGAACTAGGATTCCTACATATATGCAGCAGATGTGTAGCTTGATCTTCAATGTGGGTCAGCTTACAATTGGAGCAGGAGCTGTCTTTGGCTCCGTTGCCAGCCTTTGGGTCCTTTCCCCTAGCTGAACTGCTTTGTCTAGCCTCAGTGGGAGAGGATGCATTTAGTACAGCTGCTACTTGATGTGCCAGGGGAGGTTGGTACCTATTGGGGGGGTGCATTTTATCTCAGAAGAGAAGGGGAGGGAGCAATGGTATGAAGGTGGGACTGGGAGGGGAGAGGAAGGGAGGTTGTGATCAGTATGTAAAGTGAATAAATAAAATAAAACAAAACAAAATAAAATAAAATAAAATGCCTAAGGGGAAAAGGTCACATGGCAGCCAATTACAGGACTTGATTCACAAGGGATGTATGATCCATGGGCCAGAGCAAGAGCTTGGGTTTTAACAGATCTCTTCTGAGCACAACCTGTAGTAAAATGCTATGGAAGAGTTGTCTTCACCCTTGATGGAGTTCACACTGCTGTGTCCCTCTCCCTGCTAATGTCATCCTGCTCCCCTAGGGCTTGCTCAGCTGTGGCTGCAATGCTGAGCTGCTGGTGGGAAGCAAACTACTTTCCACAGAGGAATGTAGACATGCTCTTTGCTGCTGTGACAGCAGCTCAGGCAGCAACTCCACAGAATGAGGCTTCACCAAAAGCTCTGGAAGGCTAGGCAAGGGCCAGCAAGAAACCCAAGGCCTTGGAGGCTAGAAAAAAAATTAAGCCGGTAGGAGATGCAAATAACGAGAGCTCTGAAGAAACATGAAAATAAGAGGAAGGTAGAAGTGAAAATTAAAATAAAATCTTTTTACAGGGAAAAGAAAAAAGAAAGAGAGAAACTCCATAAATTTCTATGACCTCTTACTGAATTGTAAACATTTGAGATGATTAGTAAATAGATGGGGGAATGTTGCAGAAGAAAAATATATATTGGGTAGTGTCTGTTACTGCACAGTGTTTGCCAATCCAAATTGCAGTGTAGAGCAGAGTAGTAAACCAGCAAAATTGCTTTGGGGACTCCCCAGCGTGTGAAGAAGGAGGGAGAAGGATAAGGAAGATTACCTGCGTTGCAAGGGAAAAAAAGAGAGAGAGAGAGAGAAGAGCAAATTAAATCTCTGAGAGTTTGCTTTTCTCAGTCTGGAATTGCTATCCTCAAACACTGTAAAAGGGGTTTTAAGTGAAAGCTATAAACCCAAGATGCAGATGAAAAATAGAGGCAACAGTGCTTAAATGTCTAAAGCCCACAATTTGCAAAGATCCTTTCTCAATTTCCAGCTTGCTGGGGCTCTGAAAGTCGAGCTGGTCACATCCTGGCCATGTGTCATCCCACATTTGAACTTCTGCCTTGGTTTCTTAAAGCTTATTTTACCCTTTTTCTTTGCTCTCCAACAGCTGCACAGGGATGCCACATAACCAGATGGGAATAAGTTTTCTGTTTCTGTTTTTCATCTTTATTCAAATCCCAAATTGCTACTCACAGGACCAAACCAAACATCTTTTATTTTATTTTATTTTGTTTTTATTTTTATTTTTGAGACTGTGTTCCCTTTGTAACACAAAGTGGACTCAGAATCATGCCCCCTACCTTGGACATGATAAAAATGCTGAGTTTGAAAGACTTTGAAATTATTGTATACAGAGTCAATATAGAGGGAATTAATACAAGAAGTGTGTTCACAAAGAAGCAAAAATATGTGATCATTGAACAACAGTAAAACAGAGAGTAGGAAGACTAAGAGAGAGAGTATATCATGTTAGCATGAAGCCATTGCATATTATTTGTATAGCATTCTGTGACATTTCTTATCTTCTTGATCCTTATTACATGTCAGATTACACACTTTTATTCATTGGTACCAAGTGAACACTCATCATAGGTATGTGATTTTAAAGCAGGTACTTTCTAGCCAGAGTAATGGCTCAATGTGAAAGATTTTGCTCTGCAAGGTTGAGAATCTGCCTTCAAATCATCAGTTCTGACACCAATAGTTCCACACGGCTGTTAGTTACTGTAGTGCCATTATTGGCAGACAGAAAAAGGCTGAACCCAAGGGATCACTGGCTTGCTAGCCTAGCCAAAACAGCATTCTTTTGGTTCACTGAGGGACCATGTATCTTGTCCATGCACATGCATATTCATGCAACACACACACACACACACACACACACACACACACCATTGCACACAAACAACAATTCCATTCCACGTTTTTCAGATATCAGTTTCTTATGTGCTAAGGAAGATGTAGTCATATCTTACGATCAGGAAGCAGAGGAAGAGCCATATGAAAACTCCAGAAAACTTGGCACCTGCCTGCTTCTCAAACAGTCCCTGAACCCAATTCTCCAGCAGAAGGACTAGTAATGAAAATTCAGGTGGAAGCTCATCCTCAAGGAAGTGGAAGATCAGATGAGGGGCACTAGGGAAGAATTAAACCCCAAAGACTTTGGTACCAATGCAGGGCTGGTGAGAGGTGAATTTGAACTGGTACAGAGCTTGAGAAGGGGATGAGAGAACAAGCTGGGTGATTGGCTATCACTTCCTTCCAGAGTTAAGAGACTTGAATTTCAACTTGGGTTTTGTTCTCATCACGGGATGGCATACCTAGTTCAGGAAAAGGGGATAAAGTTAGTGGCAGTAGCCTTATATTTCAGCAATAACTACTGAATCTTTTATATTCAGATCACCTTGATGCAAGCCTATAGTCTTTTACTTTAAAACTGTATTCTAAAATAGCATATTTTTTTCAGTAAGTTTCTATCACATGATTTAATAATGTACATTTGGATGTTTCTTTTGAGAGATTAAGACAATCCCACTGGTTCTTCCCAGTTCCTAATCTTTCTCCTCATTTGAGAATGATCACATTTGAATAGTTAGATTCATGGATAGCATATATAACCCATCCAACATCCAAAGTAAATAGTATTATCTAAAACAAGACAATATTGAGGTGTAATGTATTACAGTGCCTGGTTTCTCAGGGATCTGTGATATTAACTAGATAAGTGAGTGATGCAACACCATAAGTTCATTTGATTGTCTCCAGTTATATTATTCCTGTAATTCTAAAATAATACTGATTGTCTCTACAGTAAGGAATAGGAACCCCATAAGTGATGAGGTACACATATAAAGACATTAATAGTGAGTGGGAATTTCAAGGGGAAACACATTATATTGACTTTAATATAGGAGCTGAGGAATAAAACAGGAAAATCAATGAAAACACTTGTAAGTAGTATAGAACAAAGCAACCCACAACACTACATTTTGCTTCCCCAGATCATATTCAATTTAGTATTTTTCATTTTAATTAAATAGTGGTGTGGATAGCATCTGTATAAATGTGAACTTGACACTATACATTTATACTCATAAGGCTTGCAATTGTTCTGTCATTAGCCATGTACTTCATGATTCCTTTCCACTCTGGTCTCTTCTACAGAGAATTTATCTCTATCTCTATCTCTATCTATCTCTATCTCTTTATCTATCAATCATCTATCTATATCTATACCTATTGATGTATGTAGATAGATACTGATCTGAGATAAAATCTTACTTTTTGAGGTAGGGGGCGTTGAGACAGGATTTCTCTGTATAGCCCTGGCTGTCCTGGAATTCACTCTGTAGAAATCCACCTACCTCTGCCTCCCAAGTGCTGGGATTAAAGGCACATGCCACCACTGCCCAGCACTATTTCTTGAGTGTCCATTAGTTTTCTAATTTAAGACAACTGCATAAGCTTCTATTAAATATCCAAATTTTAGAAGCAAAAATAAATAAATAAATAAATAAATAACGCACTCATAGAGAATATTTTGAACTCACCCCATTTGTTTTTTATTTATTTTTTTATTTTTATTTTTTAAAAAACTTTTATTGCATTATGATGAGAAAAGTTACATGATTTCAATTTATCTGAATT
>NW_022196911.1:88196368-88224809 GCF_008632895.1 Mastomys coucha
AGGTGAGGGTAAGAATTTGGTTCATTAGCTGTGATAATTTGGAAAAGCATTCATCTCAGAGAAAGATTTCCCATTGATATGACTTCTGATTACCCTGTAGTAAGAAATAGGAAATCATCTAAGTTCCTACTGTCTGCTACTCTTTGCAGAAACTAGGAATAGCAATTTTCAATTTCCTCCTTAGGATATCACTTTCATATAGGCAATCCCTAAAGTAGGTTTCTAGGCACTCCAAGTGAATTCACTGACTGGAAAATTAACAAACAAACAAACAAAAAGCAAACAAAAAAAAACAAAAAAAAAGAAGAAGGAAGGAAAGAAGGAAGTAAGGAAGGAATGAGAAAGAATGAAAAAAAAAGAGAAGGAAAGAAAAGGATAAAATTCTCTCTTCACAATTGCACCACTCTGGTCTATTAACACACAAGTGTCTGAAATGTTTATTATATCCTGAAAGGGAGCCCCTCCGTCATTCTCAAATAGGCCATCAAGTCACCAAATAGCTTACCATAGAAAATCTGCAGACCTAGACAAAGTCTATGGGAAAGGCAACATAGAATGCAACAGAAAATTCCTGTATTTATAATGTTCTATCATAATTGAAACATCAATTCTGTTTTCTGTTGAAACTACAGAAAGTTCTAGCCGAAATATTGTCACCGACTCAAAACCCAGATCAGCTTACAAGCTTATACTTTCAAGAAGCTAAAGTTAAATTTTCAGTGACATACAGAGTACAACCCAAAGATGAAACACTCTAAAAATTTTTAAGGCTCGTTTAACTCAGAAATAGATATTTTCAGGTATCAAGCCATTCATCCCAAGGTTGATTGCTGAGTAGTTCCAGGCCAAGAGGAGGTGGAGTGATATCCTAGCTTCCTACTAAACAGAAACAAAACAGAGTCTGTCTTTGCACATTTAAAAAGTGTGATACTACACTTGCAAAAGTACATATCCATTTGTCCATGTGAGTTGCTGCTGCAAAATAAATAAATGAATGAATAATTAAATTAGTAAATGAAATAATAATTTACTTACTTAATTAAGTAAATGAAAGCAATCCTTAATCTTCTGTGTTTTAAGTAGTCCCTTTCACCCCAGGAATCTTAATCCATCAGTAAAGGGGTATCCAAAAGTTCAGTCTTGTAGCATTGTCAAGCTAGAGATTGTTAGAAATAAGGTTATGGATGACCAAAGAGCATTCTGGGAGAAGTCAATGTCAGGAATAAAGAAGGAGAATGGGAAGGGTACAGACAAAAGCACTTCTTCATTTAACTACTTCTTAAGTACTAGCCTTTGTCCTGTACACTGAACATAATCACTAAACACTTTATTAAACACATACTCATCCATGCCATACATAACTTTCTGTAACTATCCTGCTTTTAAAACATATGTCTAGTGTTTCTGCCTCTTCCTCACCAAGACCTCTTCCTATCTCTACAATTTCAACATATATGTAATAGATAGTTCCAATTTTTACCCTGGGTTCTAGACGTAATTATAACTCAGAGCTGTTTCCTCAACATACACGCTGACACTTCTGCACTGTGCCCTTATTCTCTAGAAAAGGAATTCATAATTAACTCTCTTCTCATCCCCCAAATTGAAAGAGTCAATGACTTTAACAAGAAATGTCAAATCCATGAGTTTACTCCCGTACACTCCTGCTCCATTAGTCCTTGAATCAATAGACCCACCTGGAAAACACCTGTTTGCCTCTCCAAGCTCAAAGTCTGCTGCTTCAATTTTGTTCCCGACTGCTGTAATACGGTTTCATCTATCATCATTTCTCACAGTCCATCTGTTAAAATGCCACCAAGTTGGTGTTCTAATACGCGTATCTGATCAGCTCACTCCCAAACTTAATAAAACCTCAGCGGCATCTAATGCAATTAGATTAATGTCAACCTCTCAGAATAGCATTCAAGTCCCTTCCCAGAAAGAAGTTCCTATAGTCACTGGGATGTAGCTTTCATTTGAGTAGCAGTTTTTCTACAGTGTAATACTACTACTGCTCTGTTTCCAGAGTGTGGGAAAAATTCTTGGTGTATAACACAAAACTAATCCTTAGAAACTGTTAGGTAAATAAAGTGTATGTTTGCCTCTACCCTCCCTACTCCCTGCCTATCCCCCTATTGCTTCATACCCCTGCACTTTCTTGTCAACCACCCTCTTCTTGACAACCTCGAGCTCACCCCAGCTTTAAATGTCCTTCATTTCTGTTAAGATTTCTCTCCATTTTAAAATCATTTATTTCTTTACATTATATGTACATGTGTGTGTATGACGGGGGCAGAGCATGTGAACAACACATTGTGTGTGTAGAGGTCAAAGAATAGCCTTGTGGGGTTATCTCCTTCCACCTTTACATACACTTGGGGGTCATCAGGGTTACATCATTGCAAAAGTCTACCAGCTGAGGGACCTTACTTACCCGGACTCACTTATCTTTGAGAGGCATTTACAAACATTTATGCTAACACTATAACCTCTGTGGAGAAATGATTAAAGTGCATTGCATTATTAGATATTTTTATCTAATACTTTAAAATTTTATGTGTGGGGGAGTTTTTTCCTGCATGTATATTTGTATGCCACATGCATGTTCTATATTTGAATAAGTCCAGAAGAGGATATCGGATCCTGTGTAGTTGGAGTTGGTCAGCTGTTAGCTACCATGTGGGTTCTGGAAATTGAACTCAGAATTTCTGGAAAAGCAGCTCAACCACTTAGTCATTTCTCTACCCTCTCACCTAATATTTTAATGCAAATGTCATGTGATGTACATTAGTGTACATTAAAGACAGTATCATGTCTTTGTGGCACTCTAACAGGTAATCAAAATCTGAATATATTCATAATTTAGCATATGTTTAGCGAATAAAACCATAAACATACATATGGGTGGCTTCTAGGGTTAGTGGTATAGTTGCAATTTTATGTGAAATATTTTAAAACAAAATAAACAGTAGATGTAAGTATTTAAGGAACCACAAAATACAACTCAAAAAAATTGAACTATGGAATTTTCAAAAAGTTATATTCTATGTTTCAACTACAGGCTGCCCTATAAATATAGATGAAGGCAAAATTCCATTTCAATGTTGGAAATAAATTTCAGGTAAATAGTGATACTATTTACAACTATATATTCCTAGTATATTCAAATATACTATATTTGAATATACTAATAATATAGTATAATATATTATATTATACTATATTATACTATATTATACTATATTATACTATATTATAGTATAGTATAGTATATTATATAATATAATAATATAGTATATTGAATATATCCTAGTATATTCAAAAATATACTAGAAATGAAATGCATAGTGATTGAAAGATGCATTTTAAAGAGAGAAGTAAAAAGTATAACCCTACTGAATGCAATTCAATCCAAAATATACCATAGAGGGCACATATGGTCCTGTTGAAAAGGATAAAATGTAATAATAAATATTCCTCTGACCACCTGTTGTCAACTTTTATCTGTCTATTTAGATCTTTGTGTGAGACCTAGGATTTGGGGACATTAAAGAATGGGGCCGATTTCAGTCTAATTCTGCGCAGACAAGTTTGCAGGTTTCAGTGTATCTGTATACAGGAATGTACCACAAATAGCAACGATCCAAGGACAGATGATTGAATTCAGAAAAACGTAATCAGAAAAACTTCTAAATAAATGTGCCAGTAACTTCTGAAGACCTTTCTCCAAACAGACCATTTTAAACACAATTGCCTGGCATGTACTATAGATTGTATCTGGGAAAGCATGAAAGCAAGGCAGAAAGCCAGATCCAGAATTAGGGCACACTGAGGACACCATTCAGCATATCTTGTCACCAAATTGGGTTCTATAGTTGTGTTCCTACATCCAACAAGAACAAGCACATCTTAGAAATCAAATGTAAATGTTTGTCACAGGAGGCATAAAATCATGCCCAAGAACAATCCATGGAACAAAACGCACTTGAGGTAAAACGCACTTGAAGTAAAAGCCCTCTGCCTTTCTCCCTGGAGCCTCTCTAACAGTTCTCCAAAGTATTGTTCACAGTGCATCATTCTTTCGGGTGTGTTCTGACCATTACCTTCTCTCCTGGGAAAGATTCTCCATAAAAAAATGTTGTGTGATGTTCTGAAAGATGCTTTATAGATATGGCTCTGTAATGAACTATACAATAGGTGTAAGAAAGGCTACTAATAATCAGTAAGAACAAAACCCTGGGGTCTCCTCAAATACATTATGCAAGGCCCTCCATGCATAAGCCTCACCTGAGGCTTTGGCTTCAGCTGACATCAGGTTAGACAGTCATGCCTTCTGGCAATGCCGAAGGGTGATAGGACAGAATTAGAGAGTATATAATTCTTCATTTCACAGAGATCCCGTCACACAGGGTCTACACCTTTCCTTTCTTAGTTGTTTTCAATGATGTTTTAAACAAGCAATGATGGCTTTTTGCTTCCTTATTTGAAAAGGTGGGAAATTTGTGCACAATGACTTGAGAATTGACTGTTGGGTGGGTATTGGTGTGATATTTTTCTCCATACTATAACACAGGTATTAGCTTAGAAGGAACAAAATGCAGAATTGTAATGTGCTACCCGAGTAAGAACTTCTAAGAGTGAGTGAATATCGAATAGGTACTAATTCTTTACTCTTTTCTTTCTTTTTTATTTTTTGTATGTGTATGACCTTTTCTTCTATCTGATCAAGAATTTCTTCACTCTTATTTTATCTAATAATATACTTACAACATATTCACTACAAACATGCACACCCACCCACCCCACAAACACAAATACAGATACACCATGCATATATACACCATACACACACCCAGACACACATACACACACACATACTCACACACACATTCATACCAGACACATAAACCACATACACACACACACACACACACCACACACTCATACACTCACACCACATACACACAAACTCACAAACATAGACACACACACAAACACACCAACATTACCACCACTGTCACCACCACCATCACCACTACTACATTCCCCTGAATCTGTACTTCTTATGACTGGCTTTACCTGATGATGACATAAAGATGCTCCTTGACTATCTCCAAAACCCTTTGTGTCCTGACAGTACTCGACTGACCAGTGCATTTAGAAGAGAAACTTCACCTTCCTTATCATCTTCTTGTTCTTTGATGTCAGAGGAAGAGTTTATGAGACGCTGTACCTTGCAGATAAGTGCGATCTTACAGCACAGTATGATCTCCGGGAGCTGGCAAGCAGTGAAGGGAAGACAGCCCCTACATGAAGATCTTGCTTCCCTCTCCTTGAGGCAGCAGACACAAACCTCTGTACTTTTTCTTCATGTTTCCTGGATACTTTGCCCTCTGTATCTTCCTATTGTTAATCCCTCTCCTGCAGGTGGGATGAAAGTTGCCAGTCAATTTAAAATAATTTCCATAATTCAGAAGAAGTAAACAATAGGCTTTCTCTTCCACGTCCCCAGAAATAATTTAGAATGAGCAGCTATAGAGATAGATGCCTATGGCCTGCAAGGCTTTTACGCTATTACAGATGTTTGTGGCTAATTGAATTTTGTTTCCCATGCCAAACACTTTTATGTGGCTGTTACTTTTTTAAAATATATATATATACATATATAATATATATATATATTATGACTAACATATTTGGTTTGCATTTTCAGAAACAATTTCATTCTAAAGAAGAACCTTGAGAAAATACTCAGCCAGAAAAATAGATTAATTTTTAGATACCTCATTTTAGTATTTGAAGTGATGATTACATTTCAGCTCTTTCATACAATAATTATTAATTAATAGGAAAGAAGTCTTTTAATTTAAGTAAAAATGAGCTTTAACTACCAAAGGAGACAATATAGTGTCATTGTTTAAAGGTTTTGAAGGACAGCAGAGTTAGATGATTCAGCAACTTCTCCACTGGTGGCTCTTTTTTTCTATGATATTCAAAAGTCACCAGTAAAGTCAGAGCCCGCATTAGGCAGTGCCAAGATACATTCTAAAATGAAGATAACAATTCGTTGAAATTATATGCTTCATAACTATACCCACTTGTGATGGTTTGTATATGCTTGGGCTAGGGAGTGGCACTGTTAGGAGGTGTGGCCTTGTTGAAGCTAGTCTTCCACTAGCAGCCATCAGGTGAAGATGTAGAACTCTCAGCTCTGCCTGCACCATGCCTGCCTGGAGGCTGCCATGCTCCTACCTTGATGATAATGGACTGAACCTCTGAACCTGTAAACAAGCCCCAATTAAATGTTATTCTTATAAGAGTTGCTTTGGTCATGGTGTCTGTTCACAGCAGTAAAACACTAAGACACCACTTAAGGAATTATGATACGTTTTCTGAAAATTTTTTATCACTCAAATCCTCTAAAAGCAAAGATAGTTTCACATGTTTAATGAAAATAAGACATCAGTCTTCCGAATTTGATGCTATATGATTGAAGAGGAAAGGATACCCTTACAAACCACCAATCCTATCATATTTTTGGTTGTAATTTGTGATCAAGGACTAGTGTGAAGTTTATATTTGCTCTGTAAGAATGTCACAGTTTACACAGAATTTCTTATATATCATTTCCTTTAGTTTATAAATACTTTTGGAATGTTGGTAGTAAATTACACCATTTGAAATTCCAACAGGAAAACACTGCATGTGAATAAGACAGGTGGGATACTACAGTGATATCTAGATAATTTAAATAATGTGTGTACACCTAAAAATTGACTCCTAAAACTAAATATAGAGAGCAAATTTTCTCGAGTATGAATTTTGTATGAAAGTCAATTTCTGACTTCATGTGATGGCTACAGCAGTATAATTATAAATGGTCTTCGTCTCTTGTTCAAATCTATAAAGGAAACAGAATTTGTGAATCAATCCTTGAGTAGCAGTAACCCGAGGCTGAGATGCTAGGCAGAAAGGAAATTGAGGGAAACAGCCAGTCATATGACAATTGCCTGGCCTTTCTGAATTTTCCTTTTGAATCCATGACTTTTATGTGGTGAGAGCAAGAGCAGAAACGAAGAGTGGACAACACACGATTACACATTTGCGAAGTTCTATCATAAACAAAAATAATATAAGATTTCTGAACGATGGCTCCCCTAGGGAGAACAGAATGGGTGAAGGCACACAGGATAGCTTCCATGAATACGGAGTTGATTTATTTTACTAGAGGTTCAAGTAGCATGGGCATTCATTTGTCAAAATGAACTCACATAATTGCATATTTACAAATTTTAAAATACAGTATACTTTGTATAATAAAACAGAAAGAAAACACTTTAAAAGATTATTAAAATTCACTTTACTTTTCATAAAGGTATGTGTTTACAATTCCAAAACTAATTTTCTCATATGCTAGGCTTGAGGTGGAAGACTTAGAATAATGGAATTCCCCTTGGAAAGGGAGATGAGGACAAACAAGTGAAGATATCAAGCTATACCTTGTGGCACATGACTTTTATATTTAGTTTGTAGACAGTCTTAGCTATGTTTGCTAGGACGGCCTGGAAATATCAGCACAGGAAAATCAATGTTTATTCTTAATTTCCAATTCTTATTTTTTAAACATCATTCTGCATTAAAAAATAAAAAGTGAATGCTCACTGTCAAAGGAATCTCAGTGGTCCAGGTTACTTGAGACCCTCTCGAGGGTCACCTTCCTCTTCAGCTTCTTCCAGCTTTTCCCCAATTCAACCACTGTGGTCACAAGCTTCTGTATATTGATAGTTGGGTGTAAATATCTGCATCTGACTCTTTCAGCTGTTTGTTGGGCCTTTCAGAGGGCATTCATGCTAGGCTCCTGTGTGTAAGCACACCATAGTATCAGGCAGCAAACACTGGCTGATGTGAGGCCCCCAATATAAATACAGCAGAGGACTGCCTGGTCTTGACACAGTGAGAGAACATGCACCTGATTCTTCAGAGACTTGAGACCCAAGGGATATCTGATGGGGTGGAGTTGGGGCAGTGGGTAGATCCTCTAGGAAACAGAAAAGAGGGTAAGAGATATGGGGTGTGGAGCAGTTAGAGGTGTACCAGGAGGGGCATAAAGACTGGATTATAAAAAATGATTAAAGAATTGAAAAAAAAAGAAAGAAATGTTTTGATGTACACATTCTGGAATGTTTTGCTGTGCCAAGAAAGTTTGAAATTTGGCTATAAAATTAGTATAGTAGATAAGAAAAAAATTGTGAGCATGCTGTGACATTAAAATAAAGAAAATAAAGAAAAGTCAAAGGAATGAAAGGTTTTATAAAAAGATAAGAATATTTAAGTGGATGTGGGGTTAAACCAACTGCTAAATATTCAATTTTGTACACATAGTATAGTTCTCTGCCTGAGTTAGTAAACTCTGCTTTGGCAGTGGGTTATGATGAAAGCAGAGACATAGAATTGGTCATGTAAGTGAGAATAGGTGTTTGTTGAATAAGAAATCTGTGTTAGACCTTCGGAGACCCAGGTAACACTGTGATAAAACAAGTGGAATGATAGTGGCAATAGTGGAATGGGGCAAGCATGCAGTAATGAACACATAGCTATGATGTTCTAAATATCACACACACACACACACACACACACACACACACACACACACACACACAAGGGGTAAATAGAAGAAACGAGTCTATGAGCTTTTCCATGAGAACAGGAGTAAAGCTACTTGGAAAAAAAATAAGGGGGGGTTAGGGTTGGATGAGATCAGGTGGGATAGGAAAGTATTGTTGGCGAGAAGATCTCTGCATTGTATACAAGTATTAAATAGTTAAATATTAAGAATTAAAAGAAAAGACACAGCTTGAAAGCCTTCCATCTTGTTAGATCTAGAAGAGTCCGCATCTATGACTCACAGACTATTCCAGAAGCAGCAGAAAGATAGTAAGAGCCAGACTGTCTCTGAGTCTGCAATGAAACATCTCTCCTGAGAATGGCTACACACATAAGACTGGAATGATGATATTAGTGGACATGACAACCTAGGTGGAGAAAAAGAAACTGTAGGTAACTATTGAGAAAGGGTAAGTAGCACCTCCCGAGAATGAGCCCCCCTATCTAGTGTCCAGTGGAGAGTACTCAGCCCTGAGAACATACACACACAAAGAAGAAAAAGGTACTCAACAGGCTGCATTTCTATATTTGTGTATAGACATACATATGGAGGGGTAACTATGCCAAACAAAAGGACACTATCAACTTGAGAAGAAGAGGTTGGGAAGGATCAGAGCGAGGAAAAGAAAGTCAGGGAAGTGAAGTAATTCTATTTCAATTAAAGCATAATATTGATTTTTAAAAGTTATTTATATAAGTAAATGAATACTGGGTGGAGGGATGTCTTCTTATAGCAGTGTGAAATGAGTTCTTTAATTTTGGATTTTTGAATAGTTATTTTATCAGTAAATGTTAAAGTGATAAATTTGATAAGACATCATGTACTTTTGATTCATTTTTCCCTCTTGGTTATATTTATGGCAAAAACTTGGGCCTGGGTTCATTACGTAAGATGGGACCACTAACGTTTCCTAGTTTCACAAACTGACATCCGTTGGTTCCCATGTAACAAGTAGGAAGAAATGCTGTCTCTTGTTTCTGCCCTTGATGATAAAACATTAGGTAAATTTCACAAAGAAACATCCAAAAATTCCAAGTATTAGAAATTTTCAGTACCATTTAGCTGATCTATCCTCACACATAAAAGTGAAGAAAGACACAGAAAGGAGGAAGCAGTCATCCAAACTAGGATGATGAAAAAGACAGGAAGCCCAGGTGTAGGGTATGAGTCTGAGCCTGATCCTGGACAAGTCATCCCTAATACCCCTGGGACAACAGGAAATCATTTACCTATAGCTATTAACAAAACAGTGATGTGTCAAGGTCAAATTCAACATGTCTGTTCCTGTACTCTGGCTACATAGTTCGAAATGCTGCCTCAAGTGCTCTGATATTTAGGAAATGCATCTATGATCTGCACTGATATGTCCCACCCTAAATTACACATAATAATAGAAAAGTAAAGTAATAATGATTAGTGTAAGCTAATAGCAAGTCAGACTGAATGGTTTGCACTATACACGTTTCTATAAGTTTGAAACAATAAAGTTAACACTAGGAATAAAATACATATGGTATTCAATACAGATATTTACCTTCATATTTTAAAGGGCAAGAACTGTATAAACATATATCATGTTTAAATTTCACAAGGCTAATATAAATGTACTCAAATTATTTTAAAATTTCATAAGTTATATGTATCCAATTTACCTTGATAAATATTGTAATACATACTTCAATTACTGTGAATTAATTCCCCAAGTAGTTATAAGTTGTTTATAAATATGACAATTTCAATATATAATTCCCAAATTATATCATTGTTCATATGAGTAAGAAGGTGACTTTTGGAGGAATTTGTGAGGCTGAGAACCTGTAGAGGTTGAGCTTTCTGAATTACAGAGAAAATATGTCACCTGACTTCATTAAGTAAATGGACAGTTTAAGATTTTCACAGGGATAGGGGTGTGGAGTGGTAATACCCCAGCCTATAGAGAAATACTGAATTTGAAAATGAACACTACATTGTGGAAGTCAAGTTGAATACGTCTTCCTGGGATCACCGTGCTTACCAAAGGAAATGCCTAAGGTCTGACTTAATTTACTTCATTAAACATAACTTCAAGACACTCTTTTAGAAATCTTAAATGTGAAAGTTATACTGGATTTTTTAATTGGCTATCAGGGTTTATAGCATCAGTAATAGAACACACACAAGGAACCAACCTCATGCCAAGTCCTAGCACCAGTCAATATTCTTTGATTATTGAATCTAGTGTCAGAATCTAAGCTGTGTATGTAGATACAAAAATAATCCACAAATCCTTAACTTGTGCTTTTATTTAGGCTATTTCTATGGTGGTTACTTGTTTATAGAAAAGCCTTGAACTCTTACTAAATGATCTGTGTACTCAATCAAAGGATCATGCTGAGGAAATAGTCAAACTTAGGGCTTAAATCAATCAATTTGAAACAAAGTTATCAATAAAAAGAATCGCTAAAAACAAGAGCTAGTTTCTTTGAGAAAGCCAACAAGATAGACAAACCTTAGCCAAAGTAACCAAAAAGCACAGAGAGAGTGTCCAAATTAACAAAATCAGAAATGAAAAAGGAGGATAGCTTTGTTGGACATCAATGGGAGGAGAGGCCCTTGGTCCTGTGAAGGCTCAATGCCCCAGTGTAGGGGAATTCCAGGACAGGGAAGTGGGAGAGGGTGGGTTGGTGAGCAGGGGAAGGGGGGATGGGATAAGGAGTTTTCAAAGCAGAAACCAGGAAAGGAGATAACATTTGAAATGTAAATAAAGAAAATAATAAAAAAACAAAAATAAAAAATATAAGAAAGATAAAAAGAAATGAAAAGGGATACAGCATCAGAAACTAAGGAAATTCAAAAAATCATTACATCTTACTTCCAAAACCTATACTTGTCAGAACCGGAAAATCTAAAAGTAAAAGATGCTGGTGGGGGTGAGGTAGGGAAGGTAGGGGAGCACCCTCTCAGAGGCACAGCCAGGGTGGGAAGAACTCTGGAAGAGGGGACCGGGTAGGTGGACAACTTTTTAAATGTAAATAAATAAAATAATTTAATAAAAAGTAAAAGAAAAAGATGATTTTTCTAGAAGGATACCATGTATTAAAACTAAACCAAGATCAGGTAACCCAGCTAAACAGTCCCCGTGCAAAAATACTCAATAAAATTCTCAGAAATCTAACCCAATAACACATCAAAAGCATCATTTACCACAATCAAGTAGGCTTCATCCCATGGATGTAGGGATGGTTCAGGATACAAAAATTCATTAATGTGATCTATTATATAAACAAACTCAAAGAAAAAAGTCACATTTTCACTTCCTTAGATGCTAAAAAAATCTTTCAAGAAAATCAAAAACACCTGTATGTTAAAAGTCTTGGAGTGATCCGGAATTCAAGGCACATACATCAGTATAACAAAAGCTATATGCAGCAAGCCAATAGTGAACATATTAAATGGAGAGAGACTTGAAGCAATCTCACTAAAATCAGGGACAAGATGGAGCTGCACACACTCTTTCTATCTGTTCAATAGAATAGTTGAAGGTCTTGCTGGTGCAATAAGACAACAAAAGTAGATCACAGGTATACAAATTGGAAAAGCAGAAGTCAAGCTATCACTATTCTCAAATGATATGATAGTATACATAAGCAACTACTGAAATTCTACCAGAGAACTCCTACAGATGATAAACCACTTCAGCAAAGTGGCTGGATATAAAATTAACCAAGACAAAGCAGTAGCCTTCCTTTATAGAAATGGCCTGAGAAAGAACTTTAGGGGAAATCAAGCTTCACAATACCCACAAATAATACTAAATATCTTGGTATAACTAACAAAGCCAGTTAAAGATCTGAAGATAAGAACTTCAAGTTCCTGAAGAAAATATCCAAAAATAAATATTAAAAACTCAAGAAGTTAGACTCAAAAAAAAAAAAAAAACCCAAATAGCCCAATTTACAATTGGGGTACAGAGCTAAAAGAATTCTCAACAGAGGAATTTTGAATGGCTGAGAAGCACTTAAAGAAATGTTCAACATCCTTAGCCATTAAGGAAATGCGAATCAAAATGACCCTGACATTCTGCCTTACACCAATCAGGATCAAAGTTCAAAAACTCAATTGACAGCACAGGCTGGTAGGATGTGGATCCATTGTTGGTGAAGTGCAAACTTGTACAACCATCCTGGAAATCAACCTGGCAGTTTCTCAGAAAAGTGGAAATAATTTTACTTGAAGACCCAGCTAGACCACTTCTGGGTATATATCCAAAAGATGCTCTACCATACCACAATAGCACATGCCCCACTATGTTCATAGCAGCCTTATTTGTAATATCCAAAAGCTGGAAACAACCCAGATGTTCCTCAACTAAATAATGGATACAGAAAATGTGGTTCATTTACACATGAAATATTACTCAACTATAAAAAATGAGAACATCATGAATTTTGTAGGCAAATGAATGGAACTAGAAAATATCATCCTGAGTATGGTAACCCAGACCCAAAAGGACATGCATGGAATGTGTTCACTCTCGTGGGATTTATTAGCCAAAAAATACAGAATACCCATGATATATCCCATGGACCCAAAGAAAGTAAATAAGAAGGAAGCCCTAAGTGAGAATGCTCAAATCCCACTTAAAAGGGGGAACAAAATAGTCATGAGAGGCAGAGGGAAGGAGGTTCTTAGGTGGGAGAGACAATTGAAGGGAAATAAGGTGGTGTGAGTATCAAGTATGGAAGATACAGAAGAAAGTACCAGAATCCCAGTATAATGAACAGAAATATGCAGCCATGGGGGTTGGGTTGGGGTGGGAGGAATCTCTAGGAACTCCAGAGATTCTGGGATGGAGGATGCTCCAAGGAGTCAATGAGGCTGACCTTAGGTGAAATGCGCAACAGTGGAGATATGGGACCTGAAGAGACCACCTCCGGGAGCCAGACAGGACCTCCAATTGAGGGTTGAGGGCACCAATTCACATACAAAACTTTTGACCCAAAGTTGACCCTGTCTAAAAGAAATTCAGAGACAAAGACGGAGCGGCTGACCAGTGACTGACCCAACTTGTGACCCATCCCATGGGCAAGCACCAATCTCTTGACTCTGTTAGTGATGCTGTTTTCCTTACAAACAGGATCCTAATATAGCTGTCCTCTGAGAGGCTTTACCTTGCAGCTGACTGGGACAGATGCAGAAACATCAACTTAACATTGGACTGAGGTTGGTGACCCCTGTGGAAGAGTTAGGGGAAAGATCAAAGGCCTAGAAGGGGATGGCAATCCCATAAGAAGACCAGCAGTGCCAACTAACCTAGACCCCTCAGATCTCCCTGAGACTTAGCTACCACACAGGCAGGTCCAAGGCCCCCTGGCACATATGCAGCAGAGGGCTACTTTGTCTGGCTTCAGTAGGAGACGATATATCAAATCCTGAAAAGACTTGTTGCACCTGGAGCCAGGGAGGTATATATTCAGGGAAGGAACCCTGTCAAATGTGAAAGGGATAACTGAAAGGGAGAGGAACCCCGAGAGGGGGACAGCATTTGGGATGTAAATACATAAATAAGTTTTAAAAATCATTAGTACAATGTTAGTAAAGCCAAAAAGAAAATTGTTTAAAAAATTAAGATTGTGAAATGGAAGATTATTTGGTGGTGAAGAGCACACACTGCTCTTATAGAAGACCAGAGTCTGTTTCCCAGTTGTTTATATCAGGTGGCCTGTAACTCCAACGGAGTGGGAATCCGTTGTCTCTGATCTCTGAAAGGTACTTGCACCTGAGTGAACATGACCCCACACACATATTCCTCATTTAAAATAATGAAAATAAAATCTAAAACATATATTCCAAGGGAAAATGCCAACTTATATTTATTGAATATTCTTCTTGTATTTATTGAATATTCAGTTTACACTAAATGTACTACTTATCTATATTGAGCAGTGTAGGAAAGTGTTGTCACCATACAGAGTCATGGTCTCAGTTTTCTCTAACCAAATCCCTTTCCATGTTAAATAAGTCTGAGCTCTAAACAGAAAGGCACACGGTGTGTTCCAGCACTGCCTTGCCCTCTTTCTCAGCTGCTGGAGGTGGTGATATGCAGAGACAGGGAGTGAAGTCTTGCACATTCTCACAGCTATTAAATGTCAGGCCACTGCTAAAGTTGAACTCGAGGATGAACAATAAAATGCTTGAAATTGCACTCAACTTCCTTTTAGCTCAAATAACACAATAACAAGGCAGCTAAAATGTAGGAGCTTGATGGTAGGGCTAAAGTCAGGTTAAACTCAATCTAATTAAGCTGTGACTATGCCACAATTCAACTTCACAGTAAGAAATCAGAAAAAAAAAATCAGCACAATTTTGCAGCAAGGTAAAGAAAAAGAATGTAGGAGCCTACATGCTATGGAAAAGAACCAAAACCTCCAATTGTGACACTTTTATCACCTTGTTTATTCCATACTCAGTATCTGAAATATAATAAAGTGATGAGTCTTATAAAGAAGCTGAGGAATATGACCCCTAATTAAGAAAAAAAAAATGTAGTTCACAAAACATGGCCTGTAGATAGTCCAGTGTTTGAAACTCTGACCAGGGATTAGATTTAATAAATTTATTGATAATTAGATATATGCTAAAATGAACAGAAGATATGAAAGAGAAGTGTGGACTGGTGAGAAAAGAAGGACTTGAAATTAATACAAAGAAATAACAATGTTTACCTCACTTTTAAGAGACAGGATGAGGGGGATACAGAAATCTTATAAGAAGGGTATATATATCCATTGTGGTACTTACAGTCACTTCTCTCTGGTCTTCAACAGCTTTTCTTGACAGAAAAGAAGGTTCTGTGTTCAGAAGGGAATGGAAGGGTCACACACAACATAGCTGAAGTTCCTCTGGACCTACACAGCATTAAGTAACATATTAATATGTCTGTATACTTTCTCAATTAGCAAATATACAGTGTGTTGATTCATCAGCAATTCATAACTGTGCAGATAAAGAAACTGAGAAACTGAAGACTTACTAATATCATCACTTGTATATTAGTAATACATATAAAACATTACACTTAAGGTTTATAAGTGGAGCTATCTTATCACACGTTACACTGCAATTGAAAGGACTTGGTACAAAATGTTAAAAAAAGACTATTAGATCTGAGAACATGATAGACTCACTATGAAAAAATGTATACCTATTTCTATATCTACACCAGGCAATGAGTAACACTACCTAGCTCACTTTTAGAACTTTTCACCATGTAAAATTAATCAGTATATTTAATTGGGCATTATTTTTGCTCCTAAAGTTAAGAATTGTTCACTTTAGCACTATACTCTGATCTCTACAACATGGCTATTTAGGAGATATTTAACAGCACTCCTGGTGTTTCTATGCCAGGAGTATCCTTATAAGTGTAACAATTAACATTGTTTACAGATATTATCAGCTATTTGTTAACAAGCCTCCATTCAGATCCTATTCTTTCCAGTACATCTCTGCAATACACTCTAGGACAAAGGTATTAAATACTAAGACAAGAAGTAGGCAGTCACTACCAGTCAAGATACTCAAGTACATACTTCTAGAAACTTCTGAGGTTTGTTCCTGATCACATGCTATGTGTGATACTAAAAACATAATTAAAAACACAGTGTGTCTACACATTCAAAGACCTCTCTAAAATAAATACCTTCCAGGACCAACTCTCTTTTGAGAAAACAAAAAATAAACCTTCTCTAGTGTTAAAATTGTTCTTTTATTTAGTCCCTTTTCCAAAGCCTCAATATGAAGAAATCTAGCTGGTCTGGGTATTCAATTAATTCTACTGGGTAGATAAATACTGAGCAAACATCTTAAGTCCTTGTGGCTTTACTTTGCACACTATTGTGTGGATATAATAACAAGTTGACAAAGAATGGGAAATAAGAAAATAATTGATAAATCTGTTAATGCCAAGGCAAAGACTAGGTGCTTAATATTTTTAGCTTTATCACCCTCACATCTCCTGAGAGCAAACAGAATCTTTTGGGATATTCTTATTTAGGGTTTTACTGCTGTGAACAGACACTATGAACAAGGCTACTCTTATTGAGGACAACATCTAATTGGGGATGCCTTACAGGTTCAGAGTTTCATTCTATTATCATCAGGGCAGAAAACACAGCTGTGAGCAGACAGACAGAGCACGGAAGGAGCGGAGAGTTCTACATCTTCATCCAAAGGAAGCCAGGAGCAGACTGGCCTCAAGCATCTAGGAGGGTCTCAAAGCCCTCATACACACTGACACACTTCCTCCAACAAGGCCACACCTCCTCCAACAGAGCCACACCTTCTAATAGTGAAACTCCCTGGGCCAAGCATGTTCATACCACCACAAAGACCATCTTCTGATTTTGCTTATTAATTTGAAAGCATTGTGTTCAGAAAACATCAAATTTATACAGCATGAAACCAATGTGAAAATACAAATAAAGCAAAGATCTAGACTAGAATTTTTGGGAGAGCTGCAACCTTCAAAGTCCACACCTGGTAGTTTATTCTCACCAGGTAAACTCCAAATCTCAAGGTTCTACAACCTCCTGATACAGTGACACAGGAAAGGATTCAAGGAAAAAAAATGAAGCTGGGGGAGACATTCCAGATTAATGTGGACCAATACTATCCACCAAATATTAACCACATTCTTCCTACTGCTCCTTCACCTTCACCTTTAACCCCTTCCAGCAATCTTTGCCTCTCATCCCATCTCCCCTTCTCCTATGGTATCTACTCAGGGTATACATTCACGCTGGCACATCAAGTCTCTTCCAGGCTACGTGCATCCTGTCAAACTGAGGCCAGACAAGGCAGCCTACCTAGAAGAACATATCCCAAAGACAGGCAACAGCTTTGGAGATAAACCTTTATCCCATTGTTCAGGACCCTCATAAAACCAAGCTGTACATCTGCTACACATGTGCAGGGGCCCTAGGTCCAGATCCTCTATGTTTTTTGGTTGGTGGTTCAGTCTCTGAGAGCTCCAAGGGTCCAGGTTAGTTGACTCTGCTGGTCTTTGCGTGAAGTTCCTGTATCCTTTGGGGCCCACAATCCTTCCCCTCAATTCTTCCAGAAGAATCCCCAAGTTCCATCTACTGTTTGGCTGTGGATTTCTGCAACCCTATGAATCAGCTGCTGGGTATATACTCTCAGAGGACATTATGCTCCTGGCTGCAAGCTTAACAGAGTATCATTAATAGTATCAGGGATTGGTGCTTGCCCATGGAATGGGTCTCAAGTTGTGCCTGTTATTGTCCCCAGACTCTGCTCCATCTCTCATACATCTAGTTATTGTAGACAGGATAAATTTTGGGTGAAAAGCAAAACTTATATTTTAAAGAAGTACTTGTTGCATTTTACATGGGTTAAAGAAAATGGAATATGTTCTTACTGAAAAATTTTGGATTGCAAAACAACAAAAGTTTTGGATGTACTTCATGCCATTCTTTATATATATATATATATATATATATATATATATATATATATATATATATACACAAATATATATACACGAAAATATATATACACACATATATATACACCAATATATATACATGAATATATATACATATATTCATTCCAAGAATATATTCAAGAAGGCCATATATATATGTGGTGACAGACATGAGGTGATATGGAAAACTAAAAGTTAAAATACTTGTAAAAGATTGCAAACTAAAGGAAAATAAAATGAACAAAGTAAAGGAAAAATAGAAACACACCAACAATATCCAGATCCTAATCCCAGAATTTGTTAGCATATTAGTTTACATGGCAAAGATGTGTTAAAGTTGCAGGTTGTATTAAGATGCCATCTAGCTAAGTTTAATGAATGATTGTCTTGTCGTTTGTGAGAGTATCCAATGTCATCACAAGAATCCTCAAAAAAGAATGAAAAGAATAAGAATAAGAATAAAAATAAAAATAGGATGAGGACAAAGGAAGAGGAGGAGGACAAAGACGAGGAAGAGGACGAACCTGATAGGGGCTGGGACCAGAGAAAAGCCAGATGAGGATTTGTCCTAATATTGTTAATTTGATGATGGTGAATATATTTAATTTCCGGGAGTAGAAGAAGAGGAATTTTGGTTGTGATGTCCTTTTAGACAAGCTAGACCTGTTGGGGGTTTGAAGTAGTGTTTAAGGCCCTGGATAAGAGAGGAAAGGTTCCTTCAAGAAAGAGGAATCTTTTGAGCTAATATTCACTTATCAGTGAATGCATACCATGCATGTTCTTTTGTAATTGGGTTACCTCACTCAGAATGATATTTTCTAGTTCCATCCATTTGCCTAAGAGTTTCATGAAGTCATTGTTTTTAGTAGGTGATTAGTACTCCATTGTGTAAATATACCACATTTTCTGTATCTATTCCTCTCTGGAAGGACATTTGGGTTCTTTCCAGCTTCTGGCTATTATAAATAAGGCTGCTATGAACATAGTGGAGCACATGTCCTTGTTATATGTTGGAGCATGTTTTAGGTATATGCCCATGAGTGGTATAGCTGTGTCAGAATAGCCAAAATACTATTTACAGGCCACATGAAGCTCAAGAAGAAGGAAGACCAAAATATGGATGTTTCAGTCCTTCTTAGAAGGGGAAACAAAATACTCACCAGAAGAAATACAGACACAAAGTGTGGAGCAGAGACAGAAAGACCACAGAGAGATCTACCTGGGGGTCCATCCCATATACAGTCACCAAACCCAGACACTATTGCAGATGCCAAGAAGTGCTTGCTGATAGGTAGAAGGAACCTGATATAATTGTCTCCTGAGAGGCTCTTCCAGTGCCTGACAAATACAGAGTGGGATACTTGCAGCCAACCACTGGACTGAGCATAGGGTCCCCAATGGAGGAGTTAGAGAAAGGACTGAAGGAGCTGAAGGAGTTTGCAACTCCATAGGGGGAACAACAATATCAGCCTACCAGACTCCCCAGATCCCTAAGGGACTAAACCACCAACCAAAGAGTACAGAGGGAGGGACTCAAGCCTCCAGCCACATATGTAGCAGAGGATGGATGGTATCAATGGGTGGAGTGTCCCTTGGTCACGTGAAGGCTCAATGCCCCAGTGTAGTGTAATGCCAGTGCAGGGAGGTGGAAATGAGTTAGAGGAGCACCCTCAAAGAAGCAGGGGGAGGGGATGGGATAGAGAGTTTCAGGGCAGGACTGGGAAAGGGGATAACATTTGAAATGTAAATAAATAAAATATCCAATAAATATTAGAAAAGAAAAAAAGAAAGAAAGAAGAATCTTTCTTAGGTGAGGAGGAACATCTTATACCATGAAGAGCCAGGCTTAGTTAATATGTGACTTATGCTATGTGACAGGGACCAAGGGGCAAAAGTCAGGCCACTAAATTGTCCTTGATGACAGGGAGATTGAGTAGAACTTTGTCCTGCTCAGGATCCTTCTCTCCCCAGGGAGAACAATCTAACAGAATAAGAGTGTCACAAGTCAAAGAAGGGGAAGGAAACATATTCTTTCACTAGATTTTCCCAAGGAGAAACACAGCCCTGATGAGCTGTGTATTTAGAATCTTGTGAATTGGGCAACTTCTCGCCTCTACAAATGGAAGGGAACGAGTATGAGCTATTTTGAGATGCTAAAATTGTTATAATTTATTGCACCAACAATAATACAAAGCATAGGGAGAATAATAAACAATAATTAAGAAACAAACGTACATGCAGATAATAAACAAAATTTGGTCTTGTGAAAAGACTAATAAAAACCACAGACCTCTCTTGAGGCAAATGAAGCAAATAAGTGAGAGACTGGGCAAATAAACCATATTAGGAATGAGAAACAGGGATATCACAGCAAAGGCTGAACACACTAAAAATAGTAAGGACAGTATGAACAACTTTGAAATTATAAATTAAGTGGATGAGTGCTTAGAAAAATAGAATTCATAAACTTGATTCAAAACAGAATAAAGAAATCAGACAATCTGCCAAACACTAATGGAAATCAATTTTCAGCAAAAACATTTTCTCTCAGACAGAAAAGAAGTCCATGAAGATGGCTTAGAAAGGAAACAAACAAAATTCTGGTACCAAACAAACCCAATGCCTTCAAATTTGCTTTGATGTTTGATTAGCGATTCATGCATAAGGGCTTTTGCTGTAGTCTGGTCCACCTGAAGGGACACAAGGTATAGAGGACATGTGACTTCCATGAGGCTACTTCCACATTCAGAGCCTGGAGATTCAGAACCCTAAATAAGAGCTGCTGGAGAACATTCCAGATTCAAGTCATAGGAATTTTTGTTGCTAAGACTGGTGATTGTTAACAGTACTGAAGATCCCAATGGGAAAATAAACACAGACAATAAATCTTGTAGTTTATCAAAATGTTAGTACTAGTCTTTAAAAATTATCTTCCTGTTATTTTTGACAATTTCATACATTTTATTAGGAACTGTTATTTTCACCTCTATGGCCTCTTTCAATCTCCAACTAAAATCCTTGTTCTTCCCAATACCCTTCAAATTAATTATAGTGTAAGTGTGCATGTGTGTGTATGTGTGTGTGTGTGTGTGTGTGTGTGTGTGTGTGTGTGTGTGTGTGTGTGTGTGTGTGTGTGAGTGTTCCACTGAGTTTAGCTAGCTTTGCTAACATGAACATGGTATTCTGGTGACATTTATTGAAGTACAGACAACATGAAAACAGCTAAATAACTGAGGAAAAATTACTTCTCCTAGCAACCATTAACTGACAGTAGTTCCTTATGAGGTGTGGAGCTTTCATCCCTCTCTTTCTAATGAAATTCTGACAATGCCAACTTCATAAATATTAGGTGCAGGTAATCACGAGTACTGTGAGTGCATGAGTATGTTGAGATGCACTAAACATAGGATTCCTTCTGCACTTTGTCTCTTAAATTCTATCATCTCTTTTGTAATATTCCCTGTGCCTTCTTCAAGATGATAATAGATTGTTTTATTTATTCCTAAGCATGCAGTCATTTATTCTCAGCACTTTGTGCAGTTATGAGTCTCTATATTCACCACTGTCCACAGGGAAAAGAAGCTTCTGAAATCCAAGCAGAGAAAACGTCACTATATGGATATAAATAAATATAGGTATTTAAAAGTCAGTTGGACAACATGGCCACTTAGCAAAACAACTGCATTAAGTCTCCTCTTAGAGCTTATGACCTCCTTGACTACAGACTTTTAATCAAGTATTCAGTACTAAGTATAAGCTCCCTCCTTGGAGTTGGTCTCAGTTCTAGTTAGTAAGAGGTTGGTTATCCCATAATAGTGCTGCCAGTGTTGGACCAGAGGACACAACTTGTCTGGAGAGATATTATAGTGGGTAGAGTTCCCTTCAGGATGAAACTGTTGATCATTTTGTCTGCCTCTGTGCCTTGCACAGCACTCTCAAGTACTATGATCCCTAGCCCGTAGGAAGTAAATTCCCAGTTTTGCTCTATTTTGCTTTCTCTATCCTCTACCAAAATGTGGCTTGTTTTCAGAAACAGAATCTTAACATCTCATTCTGTTTGGCAACCAACAACGGTGATAACCATTACTGTTTGTAAAGGTGGATTCTGGGATCTCCCAGACTACCAGCATGTAGGAATACATCTCACACCAGTCACTGAGATATTTATTTAATTACTTGTGAATTCAGGGGGCAGTATTATCCACCCTTGCTGAATACCTCTATCCAAACCCTTTAGTCTTAATTCAGTATTTTAATACGTTTACAAAATAGTTGGTTTCTATATGGCTTTATCAGGCCCCGGTTTTGGTCAACTCTTTATTCACAAGTCCTTTCTTTACTATCCTACCACACTCCCACTTAAACATTTATACCACAGTATCCTCCCTTGTATTTAATCACATGTGTTCGACTTCATCTTTCCTAAGCTCTCTCTTTTAATCCCCAGCCCTTTCCTGGCCCTTAAAGTGGAAACTTAAGGGTTCTTTGGAAGTCAGTTGTGTCCGATGGTGTTTTGCTGGGGCAAACACATGAAGGAGAGTTTTCCTGCAGTGGACAGAGGTAAAAGACTAAGGTAGACAAATGTAGGAAGGGTTCACTGAAGCAGACCCAGGTGAAAGGATTTTCCCTAAAGCAAGCACATGAAAGGACACCTGATGAAGGATTCTTTGCTAAAACTTGCATGTATTCACTTTATTTGCATAGTTGAGCTCCATTTGTCAGGACTCCATAGAGAGAAACACACCAAAAAACTTCTGGAGGTGTGTTGTGGCTTCTTGCTGCTTCAGCAAGCTCCAGAAAAGTGGCAGAGTGATGACAGCTGAGACAGATTTATGTGCTGAGGTAAGACTTGTGGTAAGACAAGACCCCTGGAAGATACATGGTGTTTTGAGGGAGTATAAATAAGACTCCACGAACTTTGCAAGTGGATCAAGCTGCTGCTGCTGACCTGTGAACTGAACTACTGATTTCCTGACAATGCAGATGGCACTTCTAAACAGGTCCATTTCCCCTGTATCCTTTCTTTTCTACTACTTCTGGTGAGTGGTGGGCTGGAAGGGAGGTCAAAGCATTTAAAGACCATCATTAAGAGGGGACTTTGAAAAGATTAAAGTTACAAGCCCCTTTCTGGCTTTCTGCCCTCTACAGGAAATCAACATTAGACATACTGATCCAGTACTTGAAAGCCAAGATTGACTTAAAAAACAAAACAAACGAAACAAGCAAACAAACAAAAAAAAAACCCAATACACTAAGTAGCATCTGTTTTTATGGACCATATATACCCACAGTAAGGATATTTTATGCTCTATGTGCATGTTCTACCTAAGAATCCCACCATACAGCTAGATGTTTACCAGAATTGCCGGTCTAGCAGTCTTCATCTTGAGTGAATATACTATTTTTTATCTGTCTGTGAGTCCCTGAAATTGTTTTAATCTCCCACGATCATTCTCCTGTCCTGACATCAGAACACAGACCTCATAAGACATATAGAACATTTAAGGAACAGTAGGCCAAATTGATATTTTACCAGAGACTTTCAGGCAGAAGGTGAGTGTCCAGAAGCTATAGTCTTCATCATCACAGCCATCATGATGAATGTGTTTATTTTCCGGCTTTTAAAATCCCCTGATCCACATCTCTATAGTGGGATCTAAGTGAGTCTCTAGTCAAATTCTTAAATTTAAAGGAAGTGAATCCATCTTTCCTTTCACACTTGACTTTTTCTATGAGTCACACTTCCAGCAATAATCTTGGATACCAGAAACAACAGGTCTAATAGTCAAAATATGTGGAAAGAATCAAATCTGAGACTGGAGAGATGACTCTTTAGAAAAAGCACATGCTGCATACATTTGATAAACAGTGTTTTAAGATCTCCACATCCTGTGTAAGAGCCTGGAAGATATAGACATCACCTAAAGTCACAGCACTCCCTGGAATAGGCTGGGTATCTAGACTAGCTATTAGTGAGCTCGTTATTCAGTATGAGGCTGTGTATTAATAAATGAAGTGAGTGAGAGAGATACAAAAGATACCTTCTGTCAACCTTGGGTTTCCACAGGCATGTGCAACATGCCGAACCATGAGTCTGCGCCCATGTACAAGCAAACATACACATGCAAACACAAAACCAGATAAATATTGATATGAACAACAAACAATAACAATGACAAAACACACACACACACACACACACACACACACACACACACACCATCCTACCTCTCATGAAGCATCAACCTTCTTATCATCAACAATGTCCTAGGTTTCCAGCAGCATATGTATAGTAGAGAATGGCCAAGTTGACCATCAATGGAAGGAGAGGCCCTTGGCCCTGTTAAGGTTCTATGCCCCAGAGTAGGGGAATGCCAGGGCTAGTAAGCAGGAGAGGGTGGGGTGGTGAGCAGGGGGAGGGAGGAGGAAACAGAAGTTTGTTTTTGTTTTTTTTTCTTATTTTTATTTTCACTTTTATTTTATTTTATTTTATTTTATTTTCAGAGGGGAAACTAGGAAAGGAGATATCATATGACATGTAAATAAAGAAAATATCTAATAAAAAAAACAAAAACATAAACAAGAAACGAATGCTCTATGTGGCTATCTTGAGTTGATGATCATTTACACATTTCCTGACAAAGGTGCCAACTCTTGGTCTTTCCTTATATAAAATCTACCCAGCTCATTGAATAAAGATCCTTCTCTGCTCTCCCTGACTTGTCCATAGAAAGTCAAGCTCTTTTTCTGATTTAGCCCATGCTTGTTTCTTTGATCAACTATTTGGAAAAGCTGACCAAATCTGATACTCTATGATATAGAAATTATGATCCCTGCCATGTGGTGGTGGCACACACCTTTAATCCCAGCACTTGAGAGGCAGAGGCAGGTGGATTTCTAAGTTCAAAGCCAGCCTGGTCTACAGAGTGAGTTCCAGGACAAGCAAGGCTACACAGAGAAACCCTGTCTCGAAAAACAAAAACAAAAACAAAAACAAAAAAGAAATTATGATCCCTTAAAAGTAAGTCAATACTTATAATACAAATAAGTGAACTGTTTTACACTCAAACTAGAGAGTAATATTAATGTGTGTAGTATCATATTACTTTGAGAATAAAATGAATTTTTAAAAACTAACTGAAAATTCATAAGTGGTGTTAAAATATTGTCTGTATTCTTCAATATTTTAATATGTTTTAAAAATTGTTAAAATTCCCTTTGATTATTTTTACATGTTATCATATAATATTGTGATCCTATAGCTATGGGAGAGAATATACTGGAATCTACTGGGTTTTGTCTATATTAATGTACACATCATAAATAGGGATCATTACCTGGCCCTGATGTACAGCTTTACAAGGCCAGTTAGACTGTGTCAACTCCAACAAGAGCTTTGTAGCAGCCTGTAGAAGAAAACTGTTTTCTGAAATTAGATAAATTTAAAACATAGTTCTTCACTAACAGCCACTTATGTTCGTGTGTGTGTGTGTGTGTGTGTGTTGTGTAGTCCTTTCCTGATAAACATGATTTATTAATTAGTCATATGAACAAATGACATATTTTTATTGCTGGAAAACACTACTTTTAAAAAGACTTTTGTTTGCTTTGTTGTTGGTTGTTGTTGTTGTTGTGTGTGTGTGCTTGCCATATAGATTTCAAAAAATAGGAAAGATATATGGTTCACAAGATTAGAAAGCTGAAGTTTCTACATAAGTGGAGCATTGCTTCGGTGTCAGAAAATATCAGTGTGAAAAATGAGACCAAAATGCTTTGGGTTTCAGAAACATAAATGAGCAAATAGCTGTAAAATCTAAGAACTGCATGAGAAACCAATTTGAAAGTTGAACAACAGAAAAGACATCCATTATTCAAATTGCTATCACCAGACAAGTATAAAATTTATTTGATGTAAACATAATTTCTGAAAGATAGCTAAGAATTTCCCTCTCCAGATGAGAAATGAAAATCTTTTTCCAGTGCTTCTGCATAGAGAAGTCTTATATTATTATATTATCTGTGATTTCCAAGTATTGTATATCAATTGATAGGATGGAAATGAACAAGAACATCTCTTTTTCTGCTAAGGATAAATTAAATAATAATTTCATGCATAAGACTCCCATTGAGGATAATGGAATTTTTGATTCAATGCAACAAAATCCCAGCATCTGAGGTAATCAGGACATATCTTTATTCTTTGCTTAGGGAGCCTAGAAGAAAACTGTATGTCATTAATAAGGATAAAACACAGTTTCTTAACTACTGAGGTAGAATCACAAAAATTAAAAAAAAAAAAACAAAACAACAAAACTTGTCTAGTGACTCAGGTCTGTAATTACAGCTACTTGAGAGGTTGAATAATGAAGTAATGAAGATCATAGTCAAGATCAGATCATAGTCAATGATCTGTTGCAACTGTAGAGATCATTGCAATTTAGCAAGACTCTGCTTCAAACCAAGTAGATATAAATAAATTAGTTATAGGTTGGTTGATGGATAGATAGATAGATAGATAGATAGAAAGATAGATAAATAGATAAATAGATAGATGATAAATAGATATGTATATTCATACATATATACATACAAACATGCATACATCTATACATATATATGCATACATACATACATACATACATACATGCACAGAGAGTGCTGAAAATATAGCTCAGTCTATGAGTGTTTATCTAACATACTCCAGGCTCTCCAGTCCTATTTCCAGCCCTGCCAGTACTTCTAGGAGAAAAAAAAAAGCAGATGCCAAGTAATAAAACTTGAATAAATCAAGAATTTATGGATATGGATGGCAAGAGTCAGTAATACAAATTAAACATTCATGTGTGGTACAGCAGATTCCAGTTTTCAGAGAAATCAGCAGTTTGACTGATGAACTAAAAATACTTAAAAATCTCTGAAAATTTCCCTCAGGCTGTAGATCAAATGCAGAAATAAATCCATTCAAGGAAATCTACATAACCCCAAGAACATTAGACAAATGTGATGTTTGAGACTTGTTGATCTCACATACCCCTAAAGGGTATGAGATGAAGAACCAATGACATGGATGCACTGTTCTGAAAAAGGCTGAGCAGGGGGCTAGTTTTCCTTGATCTCAGTCTTGCACTCTGTCTTCGCCCTGATAGAAGATGACTACAAGCCACTTCCCTTTCTACATTTCTCATTCTGGTTGGGCAGAAAGCTCTTTTGGGGGCACAACAAGTGGACAAGGAGCAAGAGACAGAGTGCCATGGTGCTGCTTGTCCATTCCCATCTTACAGTGTAGAGAAAAGGAGTGATTGTGGAGCAGTGTTGTCGGTTTTCAGTGTAAGAGAGAAACCACTAATAGAGAAAAGAGCTCTGAAGCTCAGTACCTCTGCTACAGGGGCTCACTATCTGTAATAGACAGTGGACATCTCCATGTGCAACAGCGATGGATTTAGAAGGATGCTGGTAAGCTCATGGCACAAGTAAAACACTACTGTGTCAGAAGTTAGAGGGACTTCCTATGAATATACAGATCAAAGTTGCATTTTTTTTTTTTTTTTGAGAAACGAGCTTCTCAGAATTGGTTCAACCAAGTCACTAAACAAAAATAGCAATGACTACCAGGTAAATAAAAAACTATTCTGGTTTGAATTGCAGGAGGTAAATTTATCTAAAGCCTCTATGTTGGAGATACCACTACAAAGATCACACAGCTATATAGAGAAGAATATGAGAAGTCTAAGCTCCTTTACAAACAGAAACAAAGCATGCTAAGGTGTTTGTAATAAATCACCTTTAAATAATACCAATTTCAAACTTTCAAGCCACCAAAGCTAAAGGTAAGAATGTCATGAATAAGTGGCCTCCTCCAAGGTCACTCAGACTACAAAGCAGAATTCAACTTTGTCATTTCCACTAGGTAGTTTGGAGGTTGTTGGTAATGTAATCATGCATTTCAGAAACAACTGAACTGATGGAGTCCACTGTTTTATATTTTAATGTTGAAACCATCTCATTTCTTCTCTACTGAAAGTAGATACCCGATTATTTATATTTATTCGTATGTATGTCAAGGTGTTACATCCATGTGTATGTAGAGTATATAGTCCAGTGTCCAGTATAATACGGTATTATTCTCCACCTTATTTTTGAGACAGGGATTCTTGGTGAACCTGGAGCTCACATGTTGGCTAGGCTAGAAGGCCAACAAGCTCTTGGTAATGTTCTGTCTCATCTTTCCCCAAGTGCTGTGTGAAGTGCCTCTGTGTGTGCGTCTCTCTCTCTCTCTCTCTCTCTCTCTCTCT
>NW_022196911.1:88224819-88235113 GCF_008632895.1 Mastomys coucha
CTCTCTCTTTCTCTCTCTTTGTGTGTGTGAGTGTGTGTGTGTGTGTGTGTGTTTGTGTGTGGTGTGTTACAAATTCAGGTCCTCATGCTTATACAAGTGCTCTGACCATTGTGTCATCTTCAGAGTCTTTAATTTGCTTTCAAAATTATTTTAATTGATAATTAAGACGGGAATTTTAGTTTTTAGGAACACTTTAAATAATCGACTACCCTATATTGTCACTGTAGAATTTCTTCATATTAAATTCATATTAAATTCAATGAGTTTTTGTTTGTTTGTTTGTTTGTTTGTTTTGTTTTGTTTTTCGAGACATGGTTTCTCTGTACAGCTCTGGCTGTCCTGGAACTCACTCTGTAGACCAGGCTGGCCTCGAACTCAGAAATCTGCCTGCCTCTGCCTTCCAAGTGCTGGGATTAAAGGCATGTGCCACCACTGCCCTGCAAATTCAGTGATTTTAAATAAACTAATAATAGTAATAAACTTAGCCCAGAAAATAGATTCAACACATTTATTAATCTATAGGAATGCATAGCTCAGGCCCTAGTCTCATTTCATATTTCATATAATATTTAAAAGTCAGAACCTGGAAGCATGGTGTGACTTTTAAACACACACTAGTCAATAATATGTGAAAGATTCTGTTATCTCACTAGGAGACTTTAAGACTCCAACTTAAAAACAGAGCTAGATAGGAATGAAGCTTCACAGTGGTAGTCACCACAGAGATACAAATCCTTTGACACTTCTTAACAGAACAAGTGTGTTTCAAATTTCTTGAGCAAAGTAAGAATTTTTTTTCTTATAATGTTTACTTTCAGTTATGTTTTTTCATGTGTCTGGGGATGAGTGCAGGTGTCTTCCAAGGATACAGCTGGTCCTTTTGAGATGGTATTGTAAGTAGTTGCTAGCCAGATCACATGGGTGCTAGGAAAGGAGCTAGGGGTCTCTGTAAGATCAACAAGCACTCTTAACCACTGAGATTTCTTACCAGCTTCCAAAAACAAATTTTAAAAGCAAAAAGTATATATATATATACATATATATATATGTATATATATATATAATCACTTTCTGGGTAGGTTTTTATACATTCAATTTTCACTTCTTTTGTGTAACTATGTTTAATTAGATCAAGAGCTTAGTGCATGTCAGCTTAACTAATTAAGTTTTCCCCCACATTTAAGATATTCCATTACCTCACAAAATAAATAAGTTATACATTTCTCTTAAATATAATTATTGATTATTGAAAATAACATAATGATACAAGGGAGTTGCAAGTGATATTTGATTTGCTGACCTGTAATATTCTCATGAAGTTAAGCTAATATAGGTGCAATAAAGTTAAATTACAAAAGTGTTTTATTTCCTAAGAGCTCAGTGATAGGAGCTAAATTACCTACACATATTAATGTTCTTGAACCGCAAAGATAGGATTGTAAATCCCGCAGCATATCCAACCCAACTATTGCAAGTTACATTCTGAAAAGTATATAGCACACAGACCTAATGGCAAGAATTCACTAGTGTGTCTACTGGAAGTGAGCACCTGTAAAAAAAAAAATGAGATTTGCAGATTTGATAACTTAGGAAATGAGCTAGTGTCTTGAAACATGCATAACTTATACTATGTACACACAAGAATCTGGAACATGTTTCAATTTCCCTATATTTACATGTCCTATTTAACATTAACTGTCAGCTTGGGAAGGCTAGAATTAACTGCAAAACAGTTTGGATAGAATAATTATCATCAGGTTTGTCTGTGGCCATGCCTGTGAGGGATTGTCTTGATTGTTAACTGATGGAGGCGGGTAAGAGCCACTGTAGGCAGCACCATCTTTAGGAAGTTGGTTCTGAGCTGTTTAAAAAGGTGGCTAAGTGTGAGCCAGAAGCGAGCCAGCCAGCACTGTTCTTCCATGGTTGCTTCCTTTAGCTTGTCCCCTGACTTTTCTTAGGAATGCACGGTGGTCCAGACTTGTAAGACAAAATAAGCCGTTTCTGCATCTAAGTTGCCTTTGCTCAGAGTTCTATCAGATTTACAGAAAGGAGACTGGAATGACAGACTGAAAGTGCAAGACAAATTTTGGCATTTAAAGCAGGTTACTGATGTCATGGCTGGCTTCCCTTCCGCAAATTGTAGCAGGTATATTTTCTCCCTCTTATGTTCCTTTCTCTTAAGGTTTTGCTCTCATTACATGGTTAACTGGTTAATATTTTGTGGATTATTTTCATATGAATTCAATCAAGGGTTCTGAGATAAAACCTACTCTCAAGAAACATGATATAGAGACTAAAAGAACAGCTATGGGATTAAGAGTACCTATCACTCCTCTAGAGAACATGGGTGTCATTTCCAGGTGTGGTGACTTATAACCATCTCTAACTCCAGTTTCAGAGTTTCCAATGCCCTCTTCTTGTTTCCACAGGTTCTTAACACATGTGGTGTAAAATCATGCATGGAGGCAAATCACTGGTACACATACATAAAATATGGGGTTAGGGCAGGGAGAAGAAACATACAATTTCCGTGTAAGGACAGAAACACTTGTGATTACAGGTGTCTGAGCAAAAATATGAGGAGATAAATGATAGGGTCAAAGGGTATTTGGTGGAGGAGATGGTAGAGACTAGGTCAGGATCTGTAGCCTAAAGACAAGAAAACTAAATAAAAATAAATGATATAAAAAGGTTTACTTCGATTTCAGAACAACAGAGTTATAGAGATGAATTTCATGGAGTGATTAAGCAGCAGGAAAGGAAATTTTAAGATCTATATGAGACTCGAGTGGGACCTACAGTGGCAGACTGTCGTGCAATTCATAACAGATGACATGTTTCAACTACCCATTCAACATTAGAGTTTCTGCAGTGGAATTTAATTTGACCAAGGGCGAAAGATACTGCTTAGGATGGAATCATGTCCAAAATGGATAGGGAGAGACAACTGAGAATCAGAGTCAGGTGAAATGTATGAGCAAGGATACAGGGCACTTGACATCCATGCCTCATGGAGTGGAGAGACCAGACCATAAGAACTTTTTACACATTCACATTTAAAAGTTTAGTTAAAATTCCTATGTGTGGATATTTCCTGATCTCAGAGACAGAAAAAATGATATTGGAAAAGAAATAGTGATTCTCCATGTAGAGTTTCTCCCCAGAGTCTCCTCACTTGCACATTTCGAATCTCATGTTGAACCCTGCGGGAGGTTTTAGAGGAATGGAGTCAGATCCTACAAGACGTGACACAAGTGTGCTCATTAGAAATGTCATTTCCCTTATGTTGCAGTACAGGGAAGATGTCAGCTTGAAATTACAAGATGTAACCCCAAAGGGAAAAGATTTCAAATGCTATGTTTTCCATGGGTTAAATACTATTGTGCTCTAAACTCTGGCTGGTAATTAATGCTAACTTACTGGATGTGCAAAATCGGGACTGTCTCATGAAAACCACTTCTGCTATTGTATTCTGCAATACTCCACCCCCCCCCATGTTTTAAATTAGCTACTGTTCTGTTTTCCTCAAAGCGGCTCTAATGCTGAGGTATTACATAATAGGAGAGGTATTCTGTGCCTGAAATAGCTCTTCTCTAGTTAGTAGGTGAAACAGGAAGCTGGGACATACACACTATTTTGGCTTTGTCACGACAGCTCAGGTGGCATTTGGCTGACATCTATTGGAGCCATCACAATGCTCTTATGCTCCACTGGTCTAAGTGCCAATTTGCTATGTATTCAGCCCCAACTCTGCTCCCTTTACTTTCTTCAGCATGCCTTCCCACCCCCCATCTCTTATAGCCTGGAATCTTGAAACATCATGGGGCACATAGAATCATATTGCTTAGCCTAAATTTAATATATTAACCTATGTTGAGTATCAAGTACATTTTTAAAAAGCTTGCTCATGAATGAAATAATCCTTAGTAGATGAACCCATTTCCTTTGTAACTGCTAATACTTTTAAATACATTTTGAAAGTTAATACATAAACATCTCAGAAGGCTATATAGTTAGTGTCCCCAATAGGGTTCTCAGAATACCAAAGGAACATAATTCATTCATCTATTTGCTCAATCATTAGGTGGATAAGTATGCATATCAAAATCTATAAATTAGTGGCCAATAAATTGTATCCAAAAATTAAAACTATCATTGTTCTCCTACTGACTTTTCATTAAATGGTTCACCAAGATCTTTAAGTTGCAGATCTTTGGTTAAGAATCTATATATCAGTAATTCCAAAGATTAAACAGATCTAGGGCCTCAGTTTCTGTAAGGGAATAGTTGACGGAAGCTCAGTTCAAATGACCTCTGCCTACAAATACCTTTGGACTTTCATGTTAGGTTTAGGTCCTTCTCTGTGTAATTGTTTCTTAAATCTTTTAACAGGTATTCTCTCTCTCTCTGTCTCTCTGTCTCTGTCTCTCTTTCTCTCTCTCTCTCTCCCTCCTTCCCTCCCTCTCTCTCCCTCTCTCTCTCTCCCCCTCCCTCCCTTCCTCCCTCCCTTCCCCCCTCCCTCCCTCTCTCCCTCTCTCTCTCCCCCTCCCTCCCTTCCTTCCTCCCTCCCTTTCTCTCCCTCCCTCTCTTTCTCTCTTTCTTTTGTTCTTTCCTTTCTTCCTCTATCCCTCCTTTCCTTCCTTCTTCCATTCCTTTCTTCCTCTATCCCTCCTTTCCTTCCTCCTTCCATTCCTTTCTTCCTCTATCCCTCCTTTCCTTCCTCCTTCCATTCCTTTCTTCCTCTATCCCTCCTTCCCTTCCTCCTTCCATTCCTTTCTTCCTCTATCCCTCCTTCCCTTCCTCCTTCCATTCCTTTCTTCCTTCCTTTCTTTCTTGTTTGTTTGATTTTCAAGACAGGGTTTCTCTGTGTGGCCCTGGCCATCCTGGAACTTACTCTGTAAAGCAGGTTGGCCTTGAACTCAGAAATTAGCCTGCTTCTGCCTCCCAAGTGCTGGAATTAAAGGTGTGTGCAACCAATACCTAGCAAAGGCAGGCATTCTTAAATGAGGTTTTCAATTGTGTTATATGTCAGACAGTTTTAATGAACATTGCTAAAAAAAAAAATAAGACACACTTTTTGAGATGATAAAACTGGATATTTTATGTTGGGAAAGAATAAATGTTATAGAATATGTATATGGCCAAAAGTTCTGTTTTAATTTTTTAGCTCACGTAGAAAAATAATGTGCCCAATTTCATGTAGTGTTTGAGTGTATTCTTGATCCAGAGGGATTGCTTTTGGTATATAAGCTCATACTTTACCATGCAGTTGTGACATGTAAACAGATATAAATCCAAAACGAACCAACAACTCTTCAGATCTCCAGTTATGGAATTCAAAGCTCTCTCCTGTCTAAAGAAATTATAAACTGAGTTTCTGTGAAGCCAGATCCATTTCATACTATGGAACAAATGGCAAGAGATCCAGCCTTTGGAGAGGAGTCACAAGTGATAGACAAGGATTTTCCTCAGAGGAAAATATAATTCAGAAATAAAATCCTAAAAATTTTAGTTAATTTCTAAAAATGATTTATTTGTGTATTTACTTTTGTTTAGTGTGTGTGCACATGTGCCTTCATGGAGGAACATTTGTGGGGGCATACATTCAGGAGGCACAAGTCAGCCTTTGACAGTTGGATCCCTCTCTCTGTGTCTTCAACTATGTGAGTATAGAAAATTAAACTCGGGCTTGGCAGCAAATCCCCTTCAAACATGGAGCCAACTTGGCTTCAGAGTTACTGTTTTCATTTTCTTTGCCTTTCTTGGATCTTATGAGATATCCACACACATTTAAAACAGTTGGCCATGGTGTACATATGTAATTCCAGCAGTGCTCTATGAGTTCTGGGTCAGCTTGGACTATACAAAAGGTTTGGGGCAAGCAAGGCCCAATAATAAACAGAAACAGGAGAGTAAACAAATGTTAAATCAGCAAGAATAAATGTCCTTTTTTTTTGATATAGGGTTTAATCTCCACTGCTTGAAACCTGCCAAAACTAATCACTTAGAAAGGAGGAAAGACTCTTTGCTTGGAGTTTAGTCCCTGGGAGCTCTGAGGGTACTAGTTAGTTCATATTGTTGTTCATGCTAAGGGGCTGCAAACCCTTCAGCTCTTTGGGTCCTTTCTCTAGCTCCTTCATTGGGGAGCCTGTACTCAGTCCAATGGTTGTCTGTGAGCCTCTACTTTTGTATTATTCGTGTACTGTCAGAGCCTCTCAGGAGACAGCTATCTCAAGCTCCTGTCATCCAGCACTTGCTGGCATCCACAATAGTGTCTGGATTTGATGACTCAATATGGGTAGGATTCCCAGTTGGAGCAGTCTCTGAATTGTCCAAGTCGGTCATCAATGGGAGGAGAGGACCTTGGCCCTGTGAAGGTTCTATGCCCCAGAGTAGGGGAATGCCATTGCCAGGAAGTGGGAGAGGATGGGATGGTGAGCAGGGAGAGGTGGGAGGGAACAGGGGATTATTTTAGTTTTTTTTTCTTATTTTCTTTTCTTTTTCTTTTTTCTTTTGGAGGGGAACCTGGAAAAGGAGATATTGTAAATAAAGAAAACATCTAATAAAAAATTTAAAAAAAAAGAAAAAAAGGAAGAAAGACACCATCAGATCATAGAAGTGGCTCAGTAGGTACCAGTAACTGAGTCTGATGATTCCAGAACCACATAATGAAAGGAGAGAATTAATGCCAACAAATTGTCCCTCCGGCTTTCCTATGTGTCCTAGTGGCATGTGAATACATACAGTAAATAGATGAGATATAATAAATTTTAAAAAGAAAAAAGAACAATCTCTTTTATAGAGGAACTAATGGATAACAATGTTGATAACTTTCTTCATCATTGGACAAACATAAAACGTAAGGGGAGGTCTACAGACTCAAAGATTTGGTCTAATTCTGCTTGCTGAAAACCCCCCATTGTTTTCTAAAATCAAGCCACATACTGTACTATAAATGTTTGTAACATTAAGCTTGCAGAATTGTAAATCACTGTTTTAGTACCACTGTTATTCTGTTTTATTGTTTGTTGCTCCTAGTTTGAATGTTATCTATTCTAAATTTAAATGCAGCAAGCCAAGGACATAAATTAATATTGATTTTATTAGAATTCCAGGAATAGATGCCATGACACTGAATATTTCCAAGGAGTCTTTTTAAAACCTTCTTTGGATTAAGAATTTCAGACAGATCCCCTCCATTAAAAAAAAAATAGAGGGGATGGAAACGCTACCTTCTCATTAATGAATTATTTGCATAGGAAACACATAGAGTCCCAGTGTGGGAACCATAAAGATTATTGAGATAGGAAAAATGAAGTAAGATGCCGTGATGCACAACTCTAGTGACTACTTATTTAAACCAGCTTTCAAATGCTTTACTGCAATGTATCAAGTGGGAATGTTGCTTAAACTTCCCTATATCTATTATTTTTTCCTTAACATCAGATAAATCTTACATTTTAGCAACTCTTTGGAAATAGGGGAGACCTAATTGATTTAATATAAATCAGCATATGTGTAAAAGATACAAAATGCATCTATGTTGTTTTCAAAGTGCACACACACGAACACACACACAATGTTTTTTTTTACAGGGCTGTTTTTATATCAGTCTAGCATTCACTCTGCCTTGAGTTAGAAAAAAGACATTACCTTGGCCACATGATGTTTGACCGTATTAAACTATAATAGAGGAGTCATTTTTTTCTTTTCTTTTGTTTTTTTAATAGAAGAACCAATAATGAGGCTAAACGAAGTCTTTAAAGGTAGTAGGAAAGGACATTGCTTTTTTTTTTTTCATCAACCATGATGATAGTAATTACTAAGAGTAAATGCTGAGCTCTTCTTATGAAGCCCAATATTTGGCATCTCCTATTTCTTCTTATTCTAGAAGTAATAAATAAATCTTTGTTCCCTTTACTTAACAGAAGGGAAACCTGGGCTGAGAGAAGTTGAATAATTTAAGACATACAGACAATGGGATAATAAACCAAAAGTTCAGACTAACTCCTCAAATTTGGCTGCTTAAATTTGACTCTGTTATTTGTTAGAGAGTTCTGTACCTTGCACAGGATCAATGATTTGAAATTGGCCATCTCTATCAGCCATCAGAGTAAAGAAGGAGTTAAATATTAAGAAGAGAAGGAAAAAAAGAGAAAAGATGCTGTCTTAATTTTTTTTCTGCTATAGTGGTAAAATTCTCTGAAAAAAAAAAAGTAAGGTAGAAAATGTTTCTTTCTGTCTCACAGTTTGAGAGTGCAGTCCATCATGGCTGGGGAGTAACTGTAACAGGAGCTTGGGGCTGTGGGTTGCATCACCTCCTCAATCAGGAAGTGGAGAGGAAATGACTTCATGTTGATGATCAGCTAGCTATCTTTCTCTATCGGCTCCAGGATTCTCACCAGGAAACAATCCCACCCACAGTGGCTGGGTTTTTGTTGTTGTTGTTGTTTGTTTGTTTTGTTTTTTTGTTTGTTTGTTTTTCTGCCTCAATGAACATAGCTAAAGAAATTCCCCATAAACATGTAGGATCCCTCTCTCAAGAAGTCGATTCTTAGCCGGGGCAGTGGTGGTGCTCATTCCTTTAATCCCAAAACCTGGGAGGCAGAGGCAGGCAGATTTCTGAGTTCGAGGTCAGCCTGTTCTACTGAATGAGTTCCAGGACAGCCAGGGCTACACAAAGTCGATTCTTCCAAATTGACTATTGACATTAAGGGGATCACAGATACTTTTAGCAGCAATTCTTGAGTGAGGCTCTTGAAGTCTGCTTTGCAGAAGCAATTGAAACAATCAGTGCCTGAATCTACCAACTGACACTACCAATATAAATAAGGACTCTTGGTAACAGAAATCCAATCCAAGCTAGTGTAAGCCCCAAAGGAGAAATGAATTAAAATATTCATGTGTTCTCACTGAAATAGGAGCAGAAGGGTGTTCAGCCTCAGCCGCAAATGGTACAAAGTTCTCAAATACTGAGTAATTTTCTCAATGTTTTTGATGCCCTTCTGTTCCTTCCTTGCTGTCTGTGGACTTGTTGTGCTCTGTTGTTTTTTTTTTTCTCACATCTTCTTAGAAGCATCACTTTTGTATGGGTCTTTCTGTCCTTTTGTGTCCTGTCAAGTCCAGGGTTCAGAAAAGCTTTTCTGTAAGGAGTGAGATTGTAAATATTTTAGGTGTTGCTGGCCCAGCAATCTCACCAGGAACTCTTTCCTCTCTGCTCTGTAGTTTGAAATGAATCTCACATAACATGTAAACAAAGGGATCTGCCTGATTCCTATTAAATTGGGCAATTTTTTCATATAAGAATTATGTGTATAAAGTGTAACTTTTTAAATTTTAGAGCATTTTAAGATTCACATTTATGGGGTGACACATGGAAATTCCATGGGAAGATATGCGTGGGGATTAAATAGTCACTAATATTTTAATTTTTTTACTTCTTTGTATAAATAATCCATCTACTTCTTTCCTCTTGTGTTGAAATATGTCATAAATGAATATAGACACCATTAATGAATAGTATATACTATGGAATATATACACCAATGTCTTTATTTAAAAGAGATAGTGTGGCAATGACACTCACAGACTATCATAACATTTATCTGTTCTATTTCTATCTGTTAGTGTCTCTGTAAAGATGCCATTTGTGTCCACATTACTGAAAAATTCATTTATTTTATTATTTCATTCTCTTGGTTGAGATACAGCCACATGTGTGTTAGATGAATGCTTCACCATTGATGCACAACATTTCTCTCAGGCATTTTAACATTTTGAGATTGAATCTTACTATTTTTCTGAAGCTGGTCATGAACCTGTGTCTGAGAGCTGCAGCTATGCACCACCATGCTTGTCTGTATTAAAATTCTTCTGTGATACTGTTGTCCCAGTTTACTTTAATGCATCCAGAAGATGCCAGATTCTTATGCTAGCTGGAGTACTAGAATACCTGTGTCTAGTATTCTGACTGGTCTAGTTTAGATTTCGCAGAGATACTTAGATTAGATACATGTTCTGATAGGAGCAAACAGAACTGAAAACATGGTAGTTTCTGAACTTGAGAGATATCTTAAAACATTTTTGCAGCATGAGCATAAGAACCTGAGCTTGATCCCCTAGGACCTATATAAAAAGCTGGGCCTGGTAGCATATATTGCATATGTTTGGAATGCCAATAGTACAGAGGCACAAATGCACCCTGGGACCTAAAGAGCAAGTAGCCTATGTGAGTCAGGAAGCCCTAGTACCTTAAGAGAGAACTGTCTGAAAAAAGGTTGCCAGAACTCTCTCT
>NW_022196911.1:88235123-88259834 GCF_008632895.1 Mastomys coucha
CACACACAGTCATGCACACACAAACAGAAATACACATACATACACATATATATATACACACAGAGATATAAACACAGATGTACATACTATCTACACACTCACACACACATACACACACATATACACAAATACATATTTAAAGGTACATATGCATGTATACACATATGCTGTTTCTGTAATAGGATGTGAATTGGATACAGATGGTAAATTTTAGTAAACTAAGGCTGAATAGAAAGAAACAACAAGCAAGTCAAATGGTTATTCACAATATATATATACCTGGAGTAAAATACAAACTAAACTAAATGCTTTATATTTGATATACCAATGGTGCCAAGTTATTATATAAATATTTTAAAATTCTGAGTACTACAATTATGAGAAGTAAATTGGTTTAAAAACAAATCTGATGAAATACAGAGATCTTAAACTATATTTAATCACCTAAGGAACAAGTTGATTTGTAAGTAATTGTGATGCCCTAATAAGAATAAAATTAAAAATAAACTTATGAAGGCTTTTATTCTTCCATTAAAATGTCCCTCCATTAAAAAGATGCACATGCAAGACAGGGATCTAGTTGTCCAAATGTCCAAGGACAAGGGTACCTTCTGTCTGTCTGCTCTGGCTTCCATTGCTTACATTTATCACTTTAGAATCATAAATGTACTAAGCCATAGGAAGGACCGAGTCTGCGTATGTATTACTTAAAGATTCAACTGACTCCATGAAAGAGATTTGTTTTAACTCATGGTTTCTACAGATTATACTCCATCACGGTATGAGTTGGGCGCCATGGTGGATGAGTGGCTCAATCTAAGGCGTGTGATCTTAAACTGACGTCTCTGAATTGTGGCAAGCAGAAAGCAGAGAGACTTGGAATAGAGCCAGAGGTGGGTACCCTGTCAAAACCCCACCCCTAGCTACCTATTGGCTCCAAGCAGGCCCCACTTTCGGAAGGCTTCCCTATCTTCAGGAAGTACTACTCCAGGCTAGGGACTGATCTTTCCCAACATATATCAATGGGGATGTGAGTTTTAGATTCAAATGTAGCACTGCTTAAGAACGAATGGAGAGAAGATTCAAGGCTTTATCAGCTGAGACAACTAACTACTTAGAGATACAGCTAAAAGTCTACTCCAGTAACTTTGCTAAAATCCCACAGGTCAGAAGTCAGCTGCATGCCAGGCAGGAAAATGTATTTTAAGCGAGCATATTCTAGTTCTTAATGAAGGGAAGTGGAAAAGAATGTAAATCAGCCAAGCAATTAGCTGTCTCTGCCTCAGACATTAACTTACAGGAATGTAATTTAAGATAGAAAATGATTACGTACAGAGAGGAGATATAAGGAAGATGTGAATATACAGAAGAGACAGAGAATGTCCCCAGATGAGATGCCTACAAAACGTGCCAGCACAGAAGGATGAGTTTTTAACTGTTAAAGGTGTGACCCATGTCTATGTCCCCAGACGAGATGCCTACAAAATGTGCAAGCACAGAAGGATGAGTTTTTAGCTGTTAAAGGTGTGACCCATGTCTGTAGGATGGGGAAAAGACAATGCTGGGTATCAGAGCAGAAAGGAGGAAAGCAGTGTTACTATGCTCAAAGCTGGGAGACGCAGCTGTGATGGAACCACCGAAGTGGTAAGGGAGGGAAGGCGACTCAATGAGAAAAAGGTCAGCGTGTCCATTTGATGAAAGATTGAAGAAGCCCATTGGAAAAAAAAGAAGAGTTGGTTCTCACTCGGCAGGAGCACTGTTTCCTTGGTAGAACTTAAAGAAGAGAAATGCTTTGAATGAAGTTCTGTTTCAACACTACCTTGCTGGAGGCCATAAGTATGGCCCCAGAGGCACTTAACGGCATTCGTGGGCCACAGACTTTTTTCTTCTTGGCTTCTTTCTTTATTAAGAAGTATAAACGTATTTTATGATGACGTGGGTATAATAGAAAGTATGTTAATGGTAAATGTGAAAGACTTTGCTCAATTTAACAAGTGGTTGTTTTTCTCCTGATTTTTGAAGCAATTTCAACTATTTTTAGGAGATCCTGAAAGCACATGGGCCCTCATCCTGTACATTTGCTTGACAGATAATGCAGTCCTGTCTTGTGAGGAAGTTCACTATGCAAGAAGCACCAAAGTTGGAAGGTAGAGTTAGGAGCCAGTCAAGTAGCAGTGATAAATGGAACATAGAGAAGGTATTTTTTAAAATTAATTTGCAAGAGAAATCATCAGGGAAATTAGATTATTTGAAAAAACGAAAAATGAGAATGATAGACGGTACCTAGTTTGGCCTCATCAACCCTTCCTTTCTGTGGACCAGATGAAATTTGCCAAACCTAGCCTTGCTTGCTCTTGTACACAAACATCTATTATCTAATGTTAAGTTGGCCTTGCCTGATCTTTCCCATTTTGTCATCAATTCTGACAGTGAAAAGGAGGGAAATTATTGGATTACTTATTCTTTTGTTAAATTCCTTGAGTTTCTTAAATATTTCAGTATTAATTATAAGTCAGATAAGTAGATAAGAAAGATTTTCTCCTGTTTGGTAGACTGTTGTTGTTGTTGTTGTTGTTGTTGTTTTCTCCCTTCTCTGGATTTCTTTGCAGTAGCTTTTTGATTTAAGGTCATCTGATTTGCCAGCCAGTTCATGCTTTTACTTTCTGAGCCACCCGACAAAATTCACCCTTAGTTGATCAGATCAACAATGTTCCCACCTCAGACTTGTGGACCTTGTCTAAAATCTCCATGTTCAGATGTCTGCAAATCTAAGGATGTCTACTTCACTCTTAAAATTTAGCCCATGTTTTAATTCTGAAGATCACTTCTCTAAGAACCGAGCTAAAATGACAGTCCTAATTCATCTTCTCATATCACTTGCTCTCTATCTGTTGTCTACTCCTAAAAGACAGGCATTAGATCACCCATTTTCAAAAGGCAACTTCCATAGCTAGAAAATATTGACAAAAAAAATGTAATTGGTGACAAATAGATGCTTATTAGTTAGTATACTAGCGATTAGCCCATTATACACATGTGTCTCCTAACAAAGACATGGACTAAGTCCTGAACCCTGTTACCACTGACCGTAACTAAAATTTTCATTCATTATTTTCTGAATTTTCAAAGATGACTGATAATCAACTTGGGAAACAGTATTATATTTAAAATAGTCTTTTAAAAATAGTTAGTTCATTTTATTTTGGAGAAGTGACCACAAAAAAAAAAAAATCAAGTCATGACTTTCTGTTATCACAGCAAAGGGATGAGTAAACTATAGAGCAAATGCATCCATCTCTTAAATCACAGGGCACTGGCAGTTACGTACACCACTCTGAGTGAAATTGTCTCTGAAGCTTTTCTTGATTTACGGAGCACAGCCAAATAGGAAATAGAATTGCTACTTGGGATCTCTACATGAGATGAGGCAACTGCAAATATCTGATTTCTCAAGTGTGTGAAATTCTTCTAACAACCGCCTGCTTTCCTATAGAAAACAATGAATTGAATAACTGACTATTCTAGCACTGGATCAGTTCTGTCCTTTGCAGTTGCATGTTACTTAAAAATCAATATTTCACTCATGTTTAATATAAATGATATGAAAAGACACAAATAACATTCTTACAATGCTTTATGGCAGGTGGCAAACCTCTTGCCTGGTTTATTCACTTAGTTATTTAGGAGATTTTAAAATGGCATCATGATTTATTTCTGCCATAAGTAACTAGGCATTTAGTCTATTTGTTTGGGGCAGGGAAAATTGATTAAAACAGGGATTGAGAGCCAGGTTTTATCTGCTCTATATTATATAAGTTATTTGAAGTTATTTGAATTAAATTTAAGTATTTCTATAGATTTCATTCTTATATATTGACATTGATATACAGATTTGTCATATTAGGTAAAATATTGGACAATTGTTTGCTTAAATGATGAAAAAAAAAACACTATATGATTTTAGCCAAATGGAATATAAACAAAATGATAGTAACTGTTCCTAGGTCCATTGGATGTTCCTATCAATATTGGCCTGTCTAAATGATGCTTAGGGACATTTATCCTGTCCATTAGCAGTGAAACAACCACATCCAAGCCCCCAGAAACAGGAGACACTGGAAATAGAGCACTGTGAAGACACCTAACCCATGACATTCAGAGAGACCCCAAGTTTTCTTGCTGACAGGGCCACACAGCCAGAGATTACACTGAAGCTCCATGCTTCCCACATCTGTTCTACGCACACACACATGAACCCATCTTTCTCTATGGATAGTTCTCAGTTTACTTTCACTGAGTTAAATTGAATCTAGGGAGAATGCTATGGGTTGCTCAGAAATAAAAGAGACCTCAGTGGCCTATGACTTGCTAATGACATCTGAAGTGAACAAGAATTATAGGACTCAATAAATACATCATTGGTATGTGTTATAGAAGGTTTTTATCCTCTCCCTGAGTTTCTAACCCAACTTTGACCATTTAGTTCCCAGATAAAAGACATACACAATCTTTATACTTACAATAAGCCATCAATAGCACCAAGACCAGGGCAGATAGCTACCCACCATGCTATTAAAATATATTTTTCTATAGATAACCCTGAGTTTTTACTTACTACTTACTATGTTTCATCTGTGCTGCTCTTCACTCCAACTGGCCAGTCCTCAAGGTCACATGTTTATGGCTCACCTAACCCATGGCAGCTGCTCAGTCCTCCTCCTGGACCTTCCTCTTCTCCTCCTACCCCAAACCCCTAAACCTCACCAATGTCTTTTCTGCCCAGCTATTGGCTGTTGGCATCTTTATTTACCATCAGAAATAACTTGGGAACAGGGTCACGGGTCTTGAGTCAGACTCTAGGTCTTGGGGGCTGCAGTTAGCATTACAATAGACAGCAAGACCAAACTTCAACAGGTAAAGAAAATAAATGGGATCAGTCCAGTTGAAACTTGAAAAGAAGGCACAGGTAGGGAAAAATGACAAATGCAACCTAAAACAATTTTCAAAATAAACATATTTGTTTTCTAAGGAACTATACAACTGGTTTCAATTCAGAAGTTAGAAAGTAAAAATTTTGAAACATAAAAATAAAAAGACATAATCATCAAAAACATACCCAATATAAAATTAGAGAGAAAAACTGAACCCAGTCAGAAAATTGTAATATCTACCTCCACATAAAGCTGTGTTGTAATATTAATAGATGACAAATTACTTTTATGGAAAGGCAAAATTTTAAGAACATTCATGTTATTAACATTGTTAAGCAACCCTTCCCGCAAACTCAGAGCCTGTGTGTACCTGACAAAACTTCTAAATATATTAAAGTTTCAATCTTTGAATTAAAAATGGACTTGGGCCTTCTTTAAAAGGGCTACCACAGAGTCCCTTGTTTGAATTCAGTATCTAATCAGAATTGCTGAACCAAGGGTCTACAACTCCACAATTTTAAGGTGCCTACTTGATCGTTCTGAAGCCTACGGATGTTTAGGAGTTTGATGTGCCCCAGTGAGCTCTCCTTTACAAGCTTTCTGCAGAGAGTCAGGAGAGAAAGAGAAGCAGAGTGGCAGGAGAGGCTATCAGACCATTCTTGGCACTGTTTCATGGGCTCACCAGTTCTCCTAGCAGAGGTGCTTCATAGCAGAGCTATAGACTTTGAAATAGGAAACATTTACAACATACATTTATTGCAAGAATGAAATCTGCTCTTGCTGTTAAGATTGTGTTGATTTCACTCCAATATAAAACAATAAAAACAAAATTCTTAGTAAGATATCAACTTTTAAATTTCACTTTAGAGAACTTCCCCTTTAACAGAGCATCCAAATTTTCTATTCAGCTCAGTGTGAAGCAACTTTTACAGAGGACAGATGTATTCATCTTGGTACTTGAGATTCAAAATAATTTCCTCTTCTTTGTTGACTTTACTTTTGTTCTTTCTGTGCCATGTATCTTTCAAAGTGAGCTAATATATTTCTTTTTTTATTAAATATTTTCTTTATTTACATGTTTTATGCTATATCCTTTCCCAGTTTCCCCTCCGAATAAAATAAAATAAAAACAAAAACAAAACAAAAAACTCTGTTCCTTCCCCCTCCCCCTGCTCACACCAACCCAACCTCTCCCACTTCCTGGCCCTGGCATTACCCTACTCTGGGGCATAGAACCTTCACAGAGCCAAGGGCCTTTCCTCCCACTGATGACTTACTATGCCATCCTTTGCTATACATATGCTGCTGAAGCCATGAGTCCCACCATGTGTACTCTTTGGTCGGTGGTTTAGTCTTTGGGAGCTCTGAGGGTACTAGTTAGTTCATATTGTTGGTCATTCTAAGGGGCTGCAAACCGTTCAGCTCCGTGGGTCCTTTCTCTAGCTCCTTCATTGGGGACCCTTTACTCAGTCCAATGGATGGCTGTGAGCCCCTATTTCTGTATTAGTTGGGTACTGTCAGAGCCTCTCAGGAGACAGCAATATCAGGCTCCTGTCATCCAGCACTTGCTGTCATCCACAATAGTGTCTGGATTTGATGATTGGATATGGGAAGGATTCCCAGGTGGAGTAATCTCTTGATTGTCCTTCCTTCAGTCTCTGCTCCATATTTGTCTCTGTAATTCCTTCCATGGGTATTTTGTTCCCCTTTTAAGAAGGAACAAAGTAACAGCACTTTGATCTTCCTTCTTGAGTTTCTTATGGTTTGTGGATTGTACTTTCTGTATTCCGATCTTCTGGGCTAATATCCACTTATCAGCGAGTGCATAACATGTGTGTTCCTTTGTGATTGAGTTACCTCACTCAGGATGATATTCTCCAGATCCATCCATTTCCCTAAGAATTTCATAAATTCATTCTTTTTAATAGCTGAGTAGTAATCCATTGTGTAAATGTACCACAATTTCTGTATCCATTCCTCTGTTGAGGGACATCTGGGAAGTTTCCAGTTTCTGGCTATTATAAGTAAGGCTGCTATAAACATAGTGGAGCATGTGTCCTCACTACATGTTGGAGCATCTTCTGGGTATATGCTCAGGAGTGTATAGCTGAGTCCTCTGGTAGTACTATGTCCAATTTCCTGAGGAATCGCCAAACTGATTTCCAGAGTAGTTGTGCCAACTTGCAAATCCCCCCAGCAATGAAGTAGTGTTCCTCTTCCTCCTCAACTTCTCCAGCATCTGTTGTCACCTGAGTTTTATATCCTAGCCATTCTGACTGGTTTGAGGTGGAATCTCAGTGTTGTTTTGATTTACATTTCCCTGATAACTAAGGATGTTGAACATTTCTTTAAGTGCTTCTCAGCCATTAGGTATTAGTCAGTTGAGAATTCTTTGTTTAGCTCTGTAACCCATTTTTAATAGGGTTATTTGGTTCTCTGGAGTCGAGCTTCTTGAGTTCTTTGTATATATTGGATATTAATTCTCTATCATATATAGGATTGGTAAAGATCTTTTCCCATTTTTTTGGTTGCTGTTTTGTCCTATTGACAGTGTCTTTTGCCTTACAGAAGCTTTGTAATTTTATGAGGTCCCATTTGTCAATTCTTGATCTCAGAGCATAAGCTATTGGTGTTGTGTTCAGGAAATTTTCCCCTGTGTCCATGTGCTCAAGGCTCTTCCCCACTTTTAGTTTCAGTGTATCTGGTTTTATGTGGAGGTCCTTGATCCTCTTGGACTTGAGCTTTGTACAAGGCAGGACCAGCCAGGAGCTAACATACTTCTACATCAAATGAGTACTTTTCTGTTTTATTAAATCAATCTATCTTCTATCTATCTATCTATCTATCTATCTATCTGTCTGTCTGTCTGTCTGTCTGTCTGTCTGTCTGTCTATCTATCTATCTATCTATCTATCTATCTATCTATCTATCTACCTATCATCAATTTATTTTCTCTGTGTGTGCCCAGGGACATGTTAGTGTCTATGTTCCAACACCTTTATCTCTGACACAGACACACCCAGACACACAGACACAGACACACACAGACACACAGACACACATACACACACACACACACACACACACACACACACACACACAGGCACTGTTCACTGTTCCTTGGTTTTGTTTTGTTTTGTTTACTTAGGTTCACTCTCAGCGATATTGATATCCAATTCCTAACTCCTCTTATAGGTCAGTGTTGTTGATTCAACAGTTAAATTCCCTCAGTCTTCTTCACTGAATCTCTATCACTAGAAGTTTTCAGTTGAATATAGCAACATATTATCACTGATCTGCTTGTCTCCCATTACTCCAACAATATCTTTGCAAGTCTTACTTGGTATTTTGGAAGCATGTCTTGATTCATTCCATTCAATTCCTGCAGAAGTATTTATTTCTCTCTGTATTGCTGGAGAGTTTATTTGCAATCCTAGTGAGTGAGTGAAAATAGTTAACAAAGTATTAAGAGACTCCTATGTTATATTTATGTTATGTTATAACATAAGAGAGTCTTTATGTTATATTTGTTAACATAACTTTAAAGATATACAGGGTTCTATAATAAAGTCAAGTGATAACTTGTTCATAAAATAGTACCTGGTAACTCCCTCCCCAAGTCAGAATCTTAATGATGACGATGAACACAGAACCATTGCTCATGGGTAGAAAGATAACAGTGGAAAATTTTTTCATTGTATGACTCATCCACCCACCAGATATACAAAATTCTTCCTTACCCATCTACACGTTTCCTGTGAACCGCATGTGGTTACTTTCCCCTACCTGAAAATGTGTAGTTGTGTCTTATTTTGCTCTTAGGTTTGCCTCTGTCTGCAACAATTTTCCTTTCTTTCCCCCACTTGAGGTCCCACTCATCTTTGAAGATGGATTCAAAGCTCTTCCTTTATCCACTGAGTCAGAATTGATTGCTCCATCCTCTGCACTCCTGCAGCGTATCGAATTTCAATTTGTATAGTGACTTACTTATCAGTCACTCCCACCAGTAGCATTCTATGGGGGGGCAGACACTGAGGTGTCACTGTGAGCTTAGTAGCCCATGAAGAGCAAGAATTTAAAATCGTGTTTCTGGAATAGATGAAAAAATATAATTTCAACTTATTTCTCTTGCCTTGCAGACAAAATAGCAGTTGGTGATTATATTTTATTTTAATTTTTTTTTAAATCCATTACTCAAGAGGTTTACATGTGAGGAAAAGTTAGCATTTTTCCCAATACAAATTAAGGTGAAGAACTGAGGGCTCAACACCATGTTCTTTCTCAATTATCCATTAATCAAAATTAATCAAAATCACAAGCGATAGCTATTTCTGAGTTTGGAGTAATTATATGTGTAACACTTCTTTAATGAATTTAAATTGAATATAAATTTATCTCTTAATAGATCATATTGGCCAATGAACTGCGCTTTGTTTCTCTGTAATACTTTGGGCACTGAGGCTCAAAATTTCAGCATCTTAACTGATGATTCAATAGTCTATCATTTTCTAAGGATCCCAGGAGCTTTGTCACTCAAACGTCTGTAGTAAAAATCAATGGGAAGGAACTGCAAATTGTGAGGAGGCATTATAATAGAAAAAGTCATATGTTGTTGCAAAATGATGAGTTAGCTGAACCTGCAGCTTAATTTATACTTATTAAGGGAAAATGATACAATTTGAAACTCCATTTGTGTACTGAACACTTTCCCTCTTCCAAATGCCATAATTATAATTGTTTCTAGGCAAAATGGTTTCGGGCACATCCTGTCATTGGAAAACTCCTAGGCATCATGTTAGCAACCCTGGGAAGAGACAGCTAATAAAGATGGAAAACCTAAACTCTACTGTGCAGCAAAATCCTCTAAACAAACAAGAATAATGGTTATATAAACTGAACCATTCAAAAGTTTAACATAGCTGAATGTTAGTTTAAGACACAGAAAATTCCCGACTAAAACAAAATCCTTGAGGCACACGAATGGCAATATAGAAGTCTGCAATTGAAGAATTCAATTTGAGATTGCCATAGCTTGCAATAGGTTAAGTTATTATTGGCTACTCAATCTTATTGTACAAGGGTGTTCAAATATTATCTTTTGGGAAGCTTTGCTTCTAGGCTTATAGTTGTATGAGTCATATCAGATGCATAAGCAACATCACAGTCAAAGTCACAGAATATTTACATCACACCTGGGAATTTCCTTATTTAATTACTAGTTCTTTTCCTTTTTCCCAGGGATATCTGGTAGTCTCAACTTTTAACCAAATAAGAAAAAGAAGCTGAACCAAAATGTACAGCACACACACACACACACACACACACACACACACACACACACACAAACACACACACCATGGCCCTCTTGATTTATATTAAATCTACCATATATCATACTTCTCTAAATTTACCAAGTCATCTATGATTTTTGAGATTAACATAGTTATCCCTCTTTGGGGTTTGGTATGATTCTGGTAAGCGCAAAGGGTCCTCTTGAGTAAAGCACAAAGGACATTGGGAATATTATGTTTGGATATGAGTTATTGATCTGACTATGCAGCAATATTTAATGTATGCACATTTATTGATTTCCATAATTGCCATTTACAATTTTCTATATGTTTTAAACAAATAAAATAAAACAACCCTTACCACTTTCTGAGGGAAAATATACTTGCAGAAAATTCCTTGGTGCTCTTAATACGCTCACCACATTGTGGCCCAGTGCTGTTTTCCCTTTGCCCACCAATATCTTGATAGATAGATTCATAGATAGATAGATAGATGATAAATAAAGATATAACAAGGTAGTTAAATATAAGATATATATGTACTTAGATAGATATCATAGATAAAGATATAATAAGGTATTTAAATATAAGATATATATGTATTTATATAGATATCATAGATATAGATATAAATATAGATATAGATATAAGAATAGATAGGAGTGATAAGCTATATTGGATTTGGTTTAAATTTGGTCTGACCAAATTATGTTAGTCCTATATTGGGCAATTGTTTTAAAATAGAGCCCCTGGGAAATCATGATCTATATAAATACAGTAATTTGGGGGTGGATTACCCACCTAAGTTAAGCAAGATGGAGAGTACCATGTCTGTGTAGGTAAGTACACCTGGGATTATTGGAGTCTGGTGGGTAGTACAGAACTCATCACTAAATTCACTGCTATTTACAACCTTAGAACATGAATTTATTTTAAAATAAGGTCTTGGTAAATGTAATTAAAGTTCATGATTATATAAAAGTAGAGAAGTCTTAATTAATTGATGTTCTTAAAGAAAGTCTAGCTATGTAGTCTAGAGTACTTCAAGCTCACTTTGAAGCTCAAGCTGGACTCTAACAATCTCCTTCCTATACCTCCTGTATATAGCCCCTGCGCACCATCAGGGTTCTAATTGAGCAGGTCTTTGAGCTAAATTAGAATGACATTTTACAAAGAAGAGGCAGAGAAGAAGAAAATGTGAACAAGGAGATAAGGTTAGAGAGCTGTTGCCACAAGCCATGTGAGGCTCACAGCCATCAGTTGCAACAAGACACCAGAAAAGATTTTCCCTTAGGGACTTCTGGAAGATAACCCAGCTAAATTTCAGACTCCTGGACTTAAGAATTTTAAAGAATAAGTTGTTGTTGCTTTAAGTTGCCCAGTGTTTTGATAGTTGATAATGGCTTCCCTGGAAAACTAATAGATGGCAAAAAATAAGGAAAATAAACATAATAAAGAATAAGAAGAGACAAGTTAGAGTTCTATAAAAGCAAAATAATGTTGTTGGACAAACTTGAAAAATCCATTTGTTTTTCTAATTTTTAAAACTTGTCTCATAATAATGTCTCTGTTTTAAAATGTTTTTGTGAAAGAAACTACTAGGCAAAATAAAATTGAGAAAGAAATACCTAGAACACAATAATTCTATTGTATTTATCTGGGGGTAAAACATATGCGTAGCTGCCAGCAGTCACATATACAAATGGGTTTTCTGGAATGGGGTTAAGGTCCTAAATAATTTTGGGGTACAAGAAATGCGGGAAGGGTTCATAAAAATTAGACCAACACATGGTATGTTATAAGTCTGCCATCATTCATTGTAATCTCTTTTTTACAAGCAAACAGGTAGAATAGGTAAAGCAAAGCCCCTCTTCCAAGTTTGTCAGCAACTTGGCCCAATCAGCAACTTCTTCTTTAGTCTCTGGAGGTGGGACTTCCGGTATAACTGGAACTTGGAGAGAGGCGTGGCAATTAGCAGGAGGTGGGCAGAGAGGCGTGGTTATCTGTGGCAAGCAGGTCTGAAGAATCAGCTCTCAGCTGTAGGAAGGTCACACATCTGCCATTCTAAAAATATTTGCACTAATTACATCTGTATTTGTAACTTCAATTGTTGTGCTCAAAATAGAATGACACATATAGGTTAGAAACTAGAGAGGCTACGGTCATGCCTAATAGCCATGAGAAATCAATGATGCAGACAACCTTTGTAAGGCACTTTTGGAGAAAATTAAATTGAAGTTATATCTGATAGATGAAAATTGGTTGTTAGGATATTGTCTTTTATTTTTGGTTATGAGCCCTCTCTTTTAAATAATTTCCTAGATATTTACAGAATCATACTGGCTATGACTTCACATTCTTGGAAAGATCACATAACTTATTCAGGTAACCTCTAGCGAATATAAACCAGCTTCAGCTTTCCGCAGCTGAGTATTCTGGGATTCCTCCTGCTATTTCTTTGAACCACACTTCCAACTTTCATGTAACTTTGTTTTCTAAGGACCTATGAAACAATTCTACGTTAGGATATGGTCCTCTGACTCTGAGAGCTACTTTATCCACCATGCTGGGAGTTCTCAGCCTCCTAGGTACATGTGCAGACTGATGAATATCCAGTCCCTTTGCTTAAAACAGAACTAGGCTCTTAGAATGTGCTCGTGCTCTAGAGCACATTTTGCAAACATGTTAAGAGTTGGAATCTAAAACCCCACACTGATTCTCCTCTTGACCTTTACTTACCACATATTTTTAATTTTTATTTAACATTTTCATGGTATGCCTGTTCATATGAATTTTATGTCAAGATTTACATCTTCAGAATCCAAGTACAGCCACCTACAATACAGAAAACAACTGCTGAATGAGTTTTTAATTTCTAATGTATAATATGACATTGAATTTTTACAATAAATTAAGTTGAATCTCAATTATTGCAAAAGACTCATCAAATAAATACTTCATATGAAACCTGAAGTTTATATGTGCATAAGAGTTTTATTTATAAATAGTGTTTGAGGATATCATTTATGCTAATTTCAGAACCCAAAAGTTAGGTTTCTTGGAATATAATTAATCTATGTTTAATTTGCAGTATTATCTATATTTTGATTTATATGTTCTCATGTTACTGTAGTTAGTGCTCATACAAGATATATTAGTATATAATACATACATGTAAATCATATGTTTGTATCAATTAAGTTTATGAGTCATATAAATATAATCAAATATAGTCTTATTTTCTTGAGATTTATTTATTTTTGCTCTATTTAAATGAGTGTTAACCATGTATTGATGTATGCCTCATGCTTATAGAGGCTAAATAAAGGTGTAAGATCTACTGAAATTGTTATTACAGGTGGTTGAGAGCCACCATGTGGGTGCTTGTAATGAAACTGGGTCCTCTACAAGAGCAATAACTAGCCTCAACCACTGAGACACATCTCCACCTCCAATCAAAAAGATATTTTGGTTTTATCATAACCTTTCAGTTTTTTTTCTTTTTTTCTTTTTCTTCTTTTTTTTTTTTTTTTTTTTTTTTTTTTTTGCATAACCGATACATTTATATAGAGTATTTGAGCAAATCCTCAGCCAATCATGTCTCACTGCCCTGTCACCATGCTCTAATGAAAGCCCTACCTGATGCAGTAACTCATAAGGCTGAAGAGGTAACATCACTGCCTATTAGGATTTCCATGAAGAGTGAGAAGCAGCCACCCTGGCCTGGGTTCCTTTTTGCTGTCTCAGCAGTATTTCCCTGAGCTGTCTTAGATCTAATGCAGATCCTATAAAACAGATCAGGATTCTTGGAGGAGTCACAGGAGCCTGTGGCACCTAGCTCTCCATTCTGTTGATTTCCACATCCCCCACAGAAAATAGAAATTTCTTAACACTATATTCTGATTCCAGTTTTTCCCTCCAATTTCACTGAGACTCTTCTCACCTTCCCATTCACCCAAATTCATACCCCTTTTTTCATTCTCTCTCATTAGAAAACCAGGCACGTAAAAGGGAAAAAATAAAAAATAAAATAAAATAAAATAAAAACAAACAAATTGGAATAGCGCAAAACAAATTGAAAAAGGAATACAAAAGAAAAGCACAAGAAACACACATCAATGCAGGGACACACACATTCACACGCACAGAGCAATACCATAAAGACACAAAATCAGAAACAGTAATACATATGCAAAAGATCTTTTAAAGCATTGTAGTGGGAAAGGAGGGCAATAATGATTATAAAGTAGAATCTGGCAATGAACACAATTTACTTGATCTGTAACCATTTTAACTTTTATACAATAAATTTTAGCTCAAACTATGAATGGCTTATAGTTTTCACTTAATGGAGCTTTAATGATATCTATTACTTCTGCCTTACTCTAAGATATGCTAATTTAGGAGGAAAAAATAATACAGTGTTGTACTGCTGGTTAATAAAGGTCTGGACTTTTATGAAAAACTGGAAAGGAACTCAAGTTATTAGCTCTATGTTTTTTCATTGTACTATAAATTAATGCATTGTTCAAGCGTAGTGAATTTTTAAGATGTTATTAGAAGAATTACTTATTTAGAAAGAAAATGTATTGTAGTCAAAGACATTTTTTAAGTTTATAATATGTTATTAAATTCATGTCTATACTGCCTTAAAATGTTCTGCCAGTCTACCTGACCTTGGCATATGTCATGTATTTAGGAACAAAAGTGCTCATTACCTACTCCTGGAGGATGGGTATGGACTCAAACTCTAGTATATTGTGGTAACATTTGGAAAATCACCTAGGATTTCCATCTTTTTCCTAGCATGAAAGAAAATTTGAATGGCATAAACGGAAGTGCATTGTGGAAGGAAGGAAAAGGTTCTTTGATAGCAATACTTCAGTAATCTCTAGAAAATTGTTCTTAGGTTGCTCTGCAAAGTTCTTGTGTAGGAGACTCACAAGTCTCTCATTATGGGTGGCTGACGACAGAAAGCCAGGACTGAATGGGACTTCAAATTATATTTAGCCAGACCCCTTTTCTTTAGGTCATAAAGATTCTGAGAGATCACAGTCCACGTGCTTTATAGTCTGTAAAAACTCAACCAAACATGAAAAAAAATAAGTTTTGTGACGTCCGTATAAGATGCATTGACGTATGAGGGAGGGCAATTTGAAAAGAGGGAAAATATTTGTGTAATGGAAATTTGACTCTAATGGGTACATCATGAAATGATCAGGCACCTCTTCACTAAAGCAAACGCTAACAGTTGAAGCAAAGTCTGCTGTAATATCTGCTCAGTCATGCTCATTTGCTTTTGACCCCTAAATGAACACAAGGTCAAGAGACAGTCATTGAAAATGTCAAAGTTGAAATCTATAAGTCTGTCACTTACATATTGTATAATAATCAGCTTCTATGGGCTATGTGAACACTTTCGCATATCAGTTTTACAATCAAGTTGAAATTGATCATATGGTTTGTGCCAACTTCTTGACCAGAAAATCAAAAGAAAATCTTGGCTCACAAAGGAAAAATGATGAGCAGATTACTATAGCAATAACCTTGAAGAATATTGTTGGGGGCCACTTTAACTTCTGAGACCCCCATCTTGTATAAAGTCTCCATCTTGTACTAGGCTGCATTCTAAGAAAAAGCTAAATTCCCAGAAATGGCTTCTGGCCCCTGGTGACTAGTATGAACTTAGACCACACTCTCTTCCTTTATGCTTTGTTGGTCAGCTTCCATTCAGAACAGAAACTGAGTAGCAGCTAAAGAGGCTCTGATTGACTGATCTTGATCCAGGCCAAGTTATCAAGAAAAACCATCTGAAGTACTTGACAGGTAATATTCCACTCAAGAGGCCAGGTTTGACAAACATGGTTGAAAATAAAACATACAGCATGCATGTACTTAATTGGTGGTCCCTATATCCATGTAATTTGTGGTTTGATTTTTTATATATGCCTTGTTTTTTTTATTTAGTCTTTTTCTTTTTCATACATTTAGATTTTATTCCCATCCCTGTCCACCCTATGACTGTTCATATCCCATACCTCCTCCCAACCCCCTGTCTCCACATGGATGTCCCCACCCCACCACCCTACCAGACCTCTAAACTCCCTGGAGCCTCCAGTCTCTTGAGGGTTAGGTGCATCATCTCTGACTAAATTCAGACCCAGCAGTCCTCTGCTGCATATGTGTATTGGGGGCCTCCTGTCAGCTGGTGTAATGCTGCCTGGTTGGTGATCCAGTGTCTGAGAGACCTCAGGGGTCCAGGTTAATGGAGACTACTGGTACTCCTTCTCAGCTTCTCCCAATTTTTCCCTAATTCAATCACAGGGGTTAGAAGCTTCGTTGGTTGGGTACAAATATCTGCATCTGACTCTTTTAGGTGCTTCAGAGAGCAGTCATGCTAGGTCCCTTTTGTGAGCACTCCATAGCCTCAGTAATAGGGCTCAGGCCTTGGGGCCTCTCCTTAAGCTGGATCCTGAAACTGCCTGCAGTTTCACGCACTGGGTTCTTCTCAGTCAGGAGGGAATAAAGGACCTGAAATAAATGGTTTGAAATGCAAAGAGAAAACATGAAGCCAAGTTTCGTCCCAATCAAGGCTCCACTTTACTGAGAATAAACCAGGGTTTTTATAGTCACAGGAGAAACTGAAAACAAGTCTCTAGATTATACTACAAAGAAAGTTCAGGTGCCAAATTCCCCAGGTTCAGAAGATCTTCAGGTGGCTGGCTGGCATACTCGGGCGGTGGGCGTGCTCAGGTGGCTTCTTCAAAGACAAACAAGCAGTCAACAGAGAGCATCTGTCTTAGCTCCCAGGTGTTAGCCCCCAAGCAGAGGGTGCCAGAAGTCCCATGACTGAAGTGAAGAGGGAAGATAACAGGATCCCACTTTGGGCCTGGTTGTTGGACCTTCCTTTCCTCAGGCTCCTCAACATTTCCATCCCTGAAGTTCTTTCATACAGGAACAATTCTGGGTCAGAGTTTGGACTATAGGATGGCAACACTATCCTTCACTTGATACCCTGTTTTTCTGCTGGAGGTAGGCTCTAAAAATTCCTTCTTCCCACTGTAGGGCATTTCATCTAAGGTCTCTCACTTTCAGTCCTGAGAGTTTCTCACGTCCCTGGTCTCTGGTACATTCTGGAGGGTCCCCCCAACCTCCTACCTCCCAAGGTTGCCTGTTTCCTTTCATTCTGCTGAACCTCAGGACTTCAGTCCTTTTCCCCTATTCAATACCTGTTCCCTCCTTCCTCCCCCATCCCTTCCCCTCCTAGATCCCTCCCTCTCTCCCCAACTTGTGATTGCTTTCTTCTACCTCCAAAGTGGGACTGTAATGTCCTGACTTGGGCACTTCAGTTTGTTGACCTTTGAGAATTCTATGGACTGTATCTTGGGTATTCTGTACTTTTATTTTTTTATTTTTATTTATTTATTTATTTATTTTTTTAGCTAATATCCACTATGAAGTCACAATTACTCTGATGCCTAAACCACACAAGGACCCAACTAAAAAAAAAAAATAAAGAGAGAGAATTTCAGACCAATCTCACTTATGAATGTCAATGCAAAAATACTCAATAAAATTCTTGCAAACCGAATCCAAGAACACATCAAACCATCATTCACCATGATCAACAAAAAGACATCAAGGAGGTAGAAATTGGCAAAGAAGAAATAAAACTATCACTATTTGCAGATGATATTATAAAACACCAAATCTTTTAAATCCAGACTCTGTTTTAGAGAACCTGACCTAACTTTGAACTTAAGTAGACTAATAGGCTGGTATCTAGCATTAGTTTCCAAGATGCCCCTCAACAGAACCTGAGCTTAGATCTAGTCTCAAGGCTAATCACCCAAAAGAGCAGTCTCCATGTTATACCCTCAACAATACCAGTGTCTCCTGGTTATTCCCCCAGCAAACCTGCAGCCCAGGTTACAAGCCCACCCTTTGCCTAACGACCACCAATGCAGAGGGGAACAGAAGTTAAGTTTGTGATATGACTCCCAGCACCAGCCAATTAAGTTAAAGGTCACAGTAGCTTTCCAATTAGATGCTTGTACATGTATTTCCTGCTTGCTGATTACTATAAAGCCTTGTCCTGATAGATAGACATTTGGGGCTCCCCCACTACCAAAGCTGTCCTGCAAGATGGAGGTATGTAGGGGGGGGGGCAAGGTAGCTCAAATAGAATAAAGACCCTGCTGTGAGTTGCATCAGATCTGCTCCTGTGTGTGTTTTGGGAGACCAACAACATTTCCCTGGCACAACAATAGTATACATAAGAGAAAGCCAGGCTTACTGGCACATGCTTGCAATCACAGGTCTGTGGAGCCAGAGACAGGTGTCACCCTACATCCACTGACTTCATCCCAGGGATGCAAGATTGGTTTAATATATGAAAATCCATTAATGTAATCCACTATATAAGCAAACTCAAAGAAAAAAAAATCACATGATCATCTCCTTAGATGTCAGGGTGACTCCTGTCTCTGGCTCCACAGACCTGTGATTACAAACATGTACCAGTAAACCTGGCTTTGTCTGTGAATTCTGGGAATAGGTTTCCTATCCTCAAACTTGCAAAGCAAGCACTTTACTGAGTGAAGCATTTCTCCAAACCCAGGAGAGGTAGTTGTTGTTGTTGCTGTTGGTGGTGGTGGTGGTATTTGCCTCTTTCCATCTTCTTTTCTATGAAATAATCACACAAACTAAAGTAACCAAACTCTTAATAATTTTAGTTCAGGATATAATGAGTGATAACACCATAAGGTATAGTTGGAAGCGCTCTGCCAGGATGTGCAGGGCTTCTTCAACATCCACACTGAGACCTGTCAGTCCCACATTCCCATTCTAACTCGTCACAGCTACGTGCCTAGCTGACTTCTACCTAATAAGGTAGAGAATACTATTTTCATTTCTGTCATACTAGCATAGCAGTGATAGATGGGTGGCAAGTGTTGTTAACAAGGTTCCATGCCAGGACACAGGACTCACACACACACACACACACACACACACACACACACATACACACAATCTTTTGAGTTGAATGCTTCTTGACTTCACTTGGAAAAGTCACAGGAATCACATTTACTAGAAGCCCTTTATTTCCAGAGCAAAGAAAACCTTTCAATTTATTTAAATGATGATGCTTCACAAAAAAAAATATGCATAGCTTTTTACTAGAACCTTTATAAACAAAGAAATTAGTCAAATCCTGACTTTTAAAAAAAGAAAGAAGAAAACATCACAGAAATAAAAATATAGAGAGCTTTTTACAACACTGATGTAACATACACTCAGAATTTGCATTTTTGATACCTAGAGCCACTTGACATATTTAATTTAAGCATATTTTTCTTTGGGGCTATGGGATATAATTTATTCCCCTTTTCTGAAATTACAATAGCAGTGACAGAGCAAAATAAAAAGAAATGGAAAAAAAGCAAAATTCTCCACAGGATCATAGATATGTGCTATGATTATAGAAAGTATCCAGGCTATTCTGTTTCTAGAAATATTAAATATCCTCCCATGGCTATTGATATGTAAGTTATTCAGCAGAACCACTGGTTAATAATAATGCACACCACTGTAATGCAAAGCTGAGAAGAAAAAACATTGCAGGAATCCATAATCCAATAATCTCAATATCACTTCTGACCTTTAAAGAAGTGTGTGGGGGGGGTCGGTGGGGTGTGTGTGGGGGGGGGGTGGATGTGGGTGTTGTGGGTCAGAATTTCTGAGGAAATATGAACAAATTCCTAACATCTCTGGATAGGTAATCAATAACAGACCAAAGTAAGGAAGCCATCAAAGTCCAACTTGGAGAATCCATTTGTTTTTCGGTTTTGTTTTATTGGAGTTACTTACAGCATTTTATGTGAAGGGTTAGATACAGAAGCAGAAATAATTCAAGACAGACCATAACCAAAAGTCCATGCCACCATTGGTGATAGCTCACGAGAACTACATCTCACTGTTCAACTTGCAGTAGCTCATTTGGTGATAGTTCATGAGGACTAGATCTCACTGTTCAACTTGCAGTAGCTCATTTGGTTACAAACTATGTTTCTCCATTGTTGGTCTGAGCCTCTTTAGGTAGCTCTGCTTGTTTCTGTTTCTTCCACATTTTTAGTCTGATCTGAACCTCTTCTGGGTACCTTAACTGCTCTGACAGTATCTTTCAGCAGTCCTACTAGTTTGTATAAGCTTGAGAAAGGAGGGGCCTACTAAATTTGGTCAGTTCAAGGGATTTCCTGAGATTTTTGAATGGTTTAATTCCTGAGTTTATCTGAAAGAAAGAGTGTTTCACTTTCCTTTAGAACATCCTGCATTCTGCTGCATCTTCCAAAAAAAAAAAAAAAAAGGTTGATCTCAGAAGAAATTGTTCCATAACAATATTCCACTAAGAACCACATTAAGATGATAATTAAGATGATAGCTATGGTGAATTTAAGTGTGACATACACACCTTGATATGCCTGAGCTTTCAGTAATGGTTAATTTTGTTGCCTTATATTTAGCACATCCATGAACATGTGCCAAGATGGAAGCTACTAGTGGTTTGATCACAGCTTCTGTTACCATCAAGTCTCAGATCACTTTCAATAATCACTGGGCATCTGATGATGCACAGTTTTGTGATGATGCAAAAGTTACATCAGATATACCTATGACAGACTTTGTCTTCTGTTCTTTGTATAAAACTAGGATTTGCCTAAGTTCTACACATGAAAAATGGGAAGAAGTGAAGTCTGAAGTTATGATCATAGCAAAGTCAACAATTCTCAGCGACATATAAGTAGATCAAAGTGAAAAAGACACAATCCACTAGGTGGTTTCTAGCTTCAACAATGACAAGTATCTGCACAACAGAATAGTTTTCTGTTTAATGTCCAGAAGTGATTGTTTCTGAAAGTGGCTATGGGTATATGAGGATGTAAACTGAAAACAAAAATTCTTGGCCTACTGCCATAAAGTTCTTCCTGGTGAAATACCATGATTGGAATGCAGGGTCCCTGGATATGTCTGAACTGTGTAATTCTCCCAATTCATCAGAGATTCTATAGTTTCACTGTTAGATTTAATTTGTAGTAACTTAATAGAAGAAATCAAATCTGCAGGAGAAGCTCTGCTTTATGCTCAAAACCAGAAGCAAGTCATCCTAGCAAAGCAGTAAAGAGTTAGCAAGAGATTCTGTACCACCACGCAGTGTGCATTTTACAGGAGGATAGGCTACACAAGGCAGGCGAGACATTAGAAAAGATCCTGGCCACAGTCCTTGATATATGAAAATTAAAACGTATTTAATTGCTGTTGTTCATTTTACCTCAAATATATATGTAAGTCCCTATTAGGGTTATACATGGTATTTCTTCTGAGGCAGCATTGATTGTATATGGGACAAGAGGTCAAAATTCTGAAATTCCCATAATGGCAAAACAAAATACCTAAAAGAGCAAACCAATTATAAATCTTCCAAGCAAAAAATGTTTGTATGTGTCTTGTCAATGACTTATATGTGTTGGGCAATACTTAAAAGACAGAAAATGAATGAATATATAAGGAACATGAATAACTCAGAATTTTAATTCCTCCTGTAACTGTCTGAATTTTTTTTGTATGTTATTGCACACCTGTCTTCATCCATTTCATAGAAAAGCTCATTCGTGATATTTTGAATTGACCAATTGAAGAAATGCAGAATATAACCTAAAGTATCTAAAGAATTAATAATGAAGAATAATGTTTCATGTTTCTTACATTTATTTGTGTGTATGTGTGTTTGTGTATGTGTGTTTGTGCATGCATACAGGACATGTGAGTCAAGATCAAAGAACAACTTTTAGGAATTTGTTCTCTCCTTCTTCCATGTGACTCTTGGAGATCATTGATGAGGTCATGCTTGGTAACAATCACCTTTAACCTCTGAGCCACCTTACTGGCACACGCAAATGGTTCATGCTACAAATGTCCATTGAAAAGCACAGGGAAATTGAGAAACATCAGTAAATTTTACTTGAAGGTTGTCAATTTTTTTTTCGTATTGTTTCTATCTTTTACAAAAAATAATGACTCAGATGAATCCCAAACCACTTTACCATGATGTTCCAAGGTCTATCTAAGTTGGTTAGATTTGTCAAAATGTGTTTAGAACTGAAGTTTGAATATTCTAATAAAATGTAAGCACCCAAACACTGTGGTATCACAGAGAAAAGGGAGATACTGAACCATACAATGACTCCCACAGCTTGGTTTCTGGATTTTCACTGGTCTGTAATTTCTTAAATAAATGGTATAAGTATGGAGATTGCATAAGCAAATAGCATCAAAGAGGCTTGTAACAGTGGTATGGCATCCAAGTATGTCATCATCCTTCCTCAAAATTCATCTCACTTTAGAATTGTATTGAACTATAGTTCACTAGAATTGTCTTTAAATAAATGAAGTAAAAATAAAAGGAGCTTGGCAACTCCAATGAAAATACAGAACAGGGCTCGAGCTGGGTGATTGAACGGTAACAAGGTCTTTTAATTCTCCTTTAGAAGAACACAGAGGAATGGCCTTGAGACGGCAGAGCAGCTGATACTCAGAAACCATGAAACTGTTCTGTTTTCCTAACTCGAAATCTATTCTGGGATGTGTAAACACTGCAACAGTTCAGATCCTTCAACCATCTCCCTCCCCTGGAATTCTGAGTGAATTGACCAGTTTCATGCTGGAGAATCCATGAAGCACCCTCCTGGAGTGTCACTACTAAGATCTGTATCCTCCCAGCTCCAGTTATTTATTTTTGTTTTGTTTTCTTTTCTTTTCTTTAATTTCTGAGACAGGGTTTCTCTTTGTAGCCCTGGCTATCTTAGAACTCGCTCTGTAGATCAGACTGGCATCCAGTCCATACACCTTTCTTTGCCTCTCAAGGGCTGAGATTAAGGCATGCATCCCCACACCTGGACTTAGTGTGTCTTTTTAATCAATAAATTCAAGAGGAGATCTGAAGAACCCTGCAGAAGGACATACAGCAGTGTCCACTAAGTCTTGCTGTAGTTTGCTCCCCACAGTTTCCAAAGCTTTAGCAACATTTTCTATATTTTTATAGCTTTCACCTGTTCTTATCAGCAACATATGTTTCAATAACTCTAGAAGCCAGAGCTTCTTTATCCCAAAGGACAAAGATATACATCCACCATAATAAACAAGACCTGTGCCTCTTTTCTCCAATTAAGTGGGACCATGACTTCTACTCATAAATCCTGTCAGTTCTATGCAGAAAAATCATTTAGTTTCTTTATTCAGTTTATCTTGCAAAAGTGTAATAAAAAAGAGTCTGAATTACAAATTTGAACTCAAGGATGAAGAAAGCTACCTGAGTCTTACAGTGTTTTCATTCTACTTTTAGAGAAAGGATTCAGAAATGATCAAAAATTGTCCTATGATGATCCATTTTGCTTTATGAGAGGCAGTTTGTTTGAGCACACACTACAGGAAGCTTGACGTCAGAGCCAGAAACTAACCTCTGCTTTATACTCAAAATATTCCGCTTACCAGACAACTAATTTTGTTTTACCCCTGAAAGACCGGATTGTCTTTTGTTTTTGGTTTTAAGTTTTATAAATCTGGGCTCAAAGTACTTAGTTCTCAGGTCTGTAATGATGCTCAACTGAGATGGTATCATCTAACAATCTATTTTTTTTTATTTACTTACTAGTCACAATTAAAACTCAAAGTATGAGTTGCATACTTAAGCAATTATAAACATCTGTCAACTGAAACATAACTTACTGAGTAATACATATGTACTATATATGCATGTCTGTTATGTATGTTTCTAATGAACATATTTCTAATGAGCAAATATTACTTCAACAGTAGGTAATAATAGGTGGGATAAAAGAAAGAGTAATTTGTTATTGGAGACATGTATGTCCAGCAATGTCAAAAAGGCATTCTAAAATGATACAAAGAAATAGTAAATATAAAGAGATGTGAACAGACAGACTTTTCCAGAAAGATACAAAACCAACAACACAGACTTGGTGATTTCTAGGTGACTCATTGAAACCCTTCAGTAGTGACAATCAGAGCTTCCTATGCAACTACCAACTTTAATATGTGAACAGATCACAAGGATCTTTCAGCAGAATTCATCCAGTAATGCCCAAAAATTAACCTGATAAATACTGGAGGAAATCCTGTGTCCTGACAGGAGATTAGCAGAGTAGTAACTGGTGCTTTCAGCCCTTGCTTGTGTATGGGACAAGTCTATCTGATGAAGAAACATCTATTTCTAGTGTTCTCTAGTATGATGTAACTGGCTACGAAGTATTACATTCTTCTTAGGAAATGGTCAGTGCATCTAGCAAAACCTTAATAAGCAAGTATATGTCAGTGCCAATTATTTCTTGATTAAAAGTGGCTACCTGAGCAGGGCAGTGGTGGTGCATGCCTTTAATCCCAGCACTTGGGAGGCAGAGGCAGGTGGATTTCTG